>NW_006160088.1:353788-382889 GCF_000334495.1 Tupaia belangeri chinensis | reverse complement strand
ACATCCACATTTACCTGGCAACAGAAGTTTAAAAATCTATAGAACAGAAAAATTTTAATGTGCTCAGGTAGGTTGGTATTATTCTAGAAAAACCATTGTATCTAAATGGTATATTATCACAGCTGAATGAATAAGCCCAAATGTCAAATAATCAGTGTCTTCAGTGAGAAAAGTGCCACTTCATCACGTTGTCAGAGCCTGAAGATCTTGTTCTTCCTGACCTGTTGCATCAGACCCCAAGGAGAGGTTTCCTTCCTTAAGAAAGATTTTTCTTTCTCTGTGAATTTCTCATAATTCCTTTCAAAGATTCTGAAAGCCAGTATATCTTTTGTCTTTGTTTTTATTTTATTTGTTATTGGTGTTTTTCCAGTTTTACTAGGGTATAACTGACAGATAAAAATGGTATGTATTTATGGTGTACAATACGATGTTCTTGTATATGTATACCCTAAAAAACGACTAAATCAAGCGAATTAACATATCTATTATCTCACATACATATCATTTTTTTGTGTGTGGTAAGAACATTTAAGATCTATTCTATTAGCAGTTTTCAAGCATCAAATTTTCAAGTATCAGGGCCAACAGGTGACATGGTAATCAAGGCACCGAATTCCCACATGGGCTGACCCAGCAGCTTGAACATCACAATGGGCACATACGCATAAGTGCTCAAAACTCCTAGAGGAGAATAGAGAAGGATTGTGGTATGGCCATCCATCCCTGGGAATGGGGGTTATTTCTCATTTTCTGTTTCTCTGTCTCTCTCTGGCAAGTGCACACACCCTATAGCAAAAACCTAAAAAAGAAAAGAAATGCAAGCATCTAATACATTATTTTTGTTTCTGTTTTCCAATACTTTGTTTTTAACAATAGTCACCATGCTATACATTATCCAGAATTCGTCGTCCTCCCCCTGCTGAAACTTTGCACCCTTTGACCACTATCTTCTCAAACCCCCCATCCACCCTCCAACCCAGCAGCCATCATCCTACTCGCTGTTTCTGTGAGATGGATTTTTTTAGATTACACATGTAAGTGAGATCACATGGTATTTCTCTGTCTACTCCTGGCTAATTTCACTTAAAATAAATTCTTCCAGGTTCTTCCTTATAATCACAAATGACAGAATTTCTTTCTTCCCTTTTAAAGGCTAAATAGTACACCATTGTGTATATATACCACATTTGCTTTATCCATTACTCTGTCGAAAGACACTATGTTGATTCCACATACTGGCTATCACGACCAGTGCTGCAATGAACATGAGAGTGCAGATGTCTCTTTGGCATACTAATTCAATTTCCTTTGAGTATATACCTAGCAGCAGGATTGTTGGATCATATCGTAGTTCTGTTTTCAATCTTTCAAGGTACCTCTGTACTGTTTTCATAATAGCTATACTGATTTATATTTATAAACAGTATACTAGGGGTCCATTTTTCCCACATCCTTGCCAATATGTGTTATCCTTTGTCTCCTTGATAATAGCCATTCTAACACACATAAGGTGATAGCTCATTGTGCTTAATGTATCTTTTTAAAGTGCTAATAAGCTTATTAACTTTGACCATTTATATCAGAAGTTCAAAAATATAAACAAATCAATATGAATTTTTAAAAATTACCTTTTTTCTCTCTCCCGGAGACACAACAGCAGCAGAATATTATAATTAGAACAATGATCAGTATCAAAAGCAATGAAAGTGATACTGCAAGCAGAACTATGGCCCAGGTGGGCAATGATGTACCTGGTTTATCAATACTGCCTATAAGGTTGAAAGGAGAAAAAAATATTTTAGTGACACTTTCTCTGTCTAGAATCACAGATTTTGCCAAACTACAAATTGCATGATAATGTACCTGATGTGCCTGGTGTATCAGTACTACCTACAAGGTCAAAAAGAGAAAAAGATATTTTAATAATGCTTGTACTGTCTAAGATATGTAATTGTGGTTTCTGCCACACTATGAATCGCATTAAGTTTTCTGATATTCTTATAAACTATCAGCCTGTCATGACTAGGTATCACAGGACAATTTCCTTTTAGTGTATTTAATGATTCAATCCTCTACAGTATCTTCTATCACAATATTTAGTGCCGCCAGCAAGTAACTACCTGGTAACTCAGTGCAAGTATTACTGGGTTAATGCCTTTAACATTTCTGAGAGGTGGGGAAGGGTGAGCTGGGCTGACAGCTTTTAAGGTTGGGGCTCCACCACAGCCCCACTCAGACCACCACAGGATTTACTTCTTGGGTTGTAATTGTTTTTTCTATGGCTCCTCAGGAAGAACCATCTTTTGTGCCTATTTTGCCCACTTATTTTATCTAATAGTCATGGAGTTGGGAGAGAAAAGAGGTAATACAAGGCACAGCAAGCAGGAAATAAAAGAGAAGTGGAGATAGAAGGAAGAAGAAAACAAAAAGCCATTTTCATTTTAGACACCATGCCTTAGCTAGAGCTGACCAATACTTCAAGTATTACCTCAATTCAGATTTATATTCACTAAAATTATGTGCAATTGCATATCCAATGCCTCAGTTGCATCAGCCACTTTTCAAGTGCTCAGTCCACAGATGTAAAGCATTTCCATCATCACGGGAAGTCCTGTTGGACAGCACGACCTGGCCATTGGCTTATGGGATCTGCATGGGTATTCCTAAGAGAGCTTTTATCCAGCATTTCCCATCTTTGGTTCTACCCAAACCATGCTGAAGTCAAACACAAACATTTAAGTTGATCTGTTTAACCATAGTCTGTCACTCAAGCTAAGTTGCTTAGGTGGTATGTCAATGTAATGCATGCTGTTTTATTAGATGCCAGTCTCTAAAAAGTATTAAATAATAAGTTTCCTTTGGAGAAGCATAGGGTGAGCTTTGAAATGAATGACTATCAAGCACTTCAGAAACAGAGGTTAGAGCTGAAAAACAAACTCTTAGATGTTCTTCCTTATAGTTTTCCTTGAAAATTGATTTACAATTAGTTTCCTATTCCGATGTCAAAGTTAAATGCTCAGAATACGTTACAGAAGTGGTGAGAGATAATCCTTCATACCCTGGTGTCTTCCGTCATCGACTACATGAATACTGATTCATGGTCAAGTAAAGAGCCAATTGCATAATAATTCACAGAATTGTCTAAAATCAAGTGCTAAAACTCAGAGAACTCAGTGCTTTAAAGAATTATGTTTTATTAAAGAATATTTGTCTTTTGCCCTTTGTACAAAGCTTCTCTGTATTACCCATTATGATTTTTAAATTTTTTTCTAAGACATTAAGAAACACTTAATAATTTTGACTTTTTTAATAGCATCCACATTCATGAAATCTACCACTATTGCTTCCATCTCTTTTAATACACCTGCTACTGTCTTCAATAGACTTAGTCCTTTCAAGGTCAAGCACTGTGTATTACTTTTCTTATGCCCTAAGTATTTAGCACATATTAGGCAAAATAGTTGATGAGCAAATTGATGCCTGTCTGGATGGGAGACAGACTGAGATGCTGGATTCCTTTCTACACAGAGAAGAGAAGACTGTGTACAGGAAGTCAATTGCAACTGAAAGAGGATGTAGGGCTCACTTTTCCCTCTATATTAGTGTTTTTAGAGGATGGTAGGATTGTAGGAAACCCAGCTATTTTGCTAGCACCGTCTATCTTCGTGCTACCCACCACCTTTCCAAAATTAGAGATAGTGACAGGGAAATGGTTTTCTCCCCACCCCTCAGAAAAGGTGAAAGGACAAGGGGCAGACCTCTACACTTCCCATACCACACCACCTCTCCCCAGAATCAGAGCAGTAACAGAAGCCAGTCCTTTCATATCCAAAGAGCAAGCTTATCCCCTTGCTCCACAGACTGCAGAATCCCAAACATTACCTAGAATGCTTGTTACATGTGCAGATCCAAAGTTCACCTTTAGAGATACAGAGCTAGGGACTGAGATGTAGGTTATTGGTAACCCACACTTTGAGAATTTCTAATGTAAAACCAAAATGTGAACACTACAGGGCCAGCAGGTGGCATGATAGTTAAGGTGCTGGACTCACATGGTCAACCACAATTCAAGTCCCAGACTCAGCAGCTTGAAAATCATGCTGGGTACATGTGCATGCATGGCCACAATCTCAAAAGAGGTGTGGAAGAAAAGAGATTGTGCCATGGCTATCTCCACTGGGGTGGGGATGGGGGGGGTGATTTTTCACTTTCCCTCTCTCTCTCTGTTACCTCTCCAGCAAGTACATGTTCCCTATGGCATAAATAAATGTATGTATGTATGTATGTATGTAAACACTGCTCAAGCAACCCCACACACACATACACAATCCAGGATGCTCCCATATTCCCCCTCTTGCAGATATGATAAGGAAACAATTAAGACCAGCACTGTATAATGCTAGTCCCAATCTGGAATTGAACATCAGACCACTTTATGGAGCCTTGTGACTGATGAGAGCTTTGGACTTCTCATCAATGGAACCAGTCAAACCTCATGGCCACTGTCTACTGGTCATGTTACTGTGGGCCTCTGGTTCACTCACCAGTAACAATTCTTTCCCTGCCAGGTTGTTCATACACTCAAGAGCTGTGTGAGAACATTCTGAAAGTGATGTTAGGTCCACCGCACATGTCTGAAATTGCCATGGTCATCCTATATCCAGTTTGATGGACTCCTTTACAAAGTGAAATGTGCACATATTGCAAGTTTTTATAATAAGGGAGCCGTCTAGTGTTAAACATCAAAGTTTGGCTCAAGATTTAAGAGATAGGGGGACCAGCAGTTAGTATAATGGCTATGTCGCTGGACTACCACGTAGTCGACCGTTGGTTCAAGTCCCAGACCAGGTGGCTTAAACTCACGCTGGGCGCGTGTGCGGGCATGCTCAAGATCCCGAGAGGAGAAAGGAGGAGAAGGGATTGTGGTGTGGCCATTCCCCCTGGGGGGTGATTTTTTGCTTTCTGTCTCTCTGTCTTTCTGAAAAAAAAACACTCTCTCTCAAAAAAAAAAAAAAAGAAAATATTTAAGAGATTTAAGAGATTGGCTTACTCATACACTCCTTATCAGTGATCTTTTCTTCCTCTGTGAGAGAGAAATACCATTATTCCAACCTTCTGTCAACTGCTCTTGGTATGACAACCTTTTCTCCAATCTAGCACAGTGATAGCTTGCTTTATTCTCAGGGAGTGTTTGTTTAAAGGAAGGGGAAGGCCAACTTGTTGGGGTTAGTGATTGAATGAAGAAAGACTGTGGCTTTGTACTCTCTCTTGTCCTAATTTAATTTCCAAGTTTAAATAAAGCAATGCCAGCACTCAGTGAAATGCCCAAACTCAGACCAAAATGGTAGCTGGTATCAGAAACCACATGCTTGTTTTTTGTGTGTGTATTTGTTTCTGTTTTTGTTTTTCACTTCCTATTTGCTGTGATCACACACTATTGAAGACTTCCATGAAGTTTCACACCTAGAAGAAACTTAAACTTAAATCTCTCTCTAATCCAGCACAACCCAAAACATAGTGTGAGAGCCATAAAGTAGTAGCCATAATGTAGTACTGGGGCCATACAACGAACCTTTCTTATATTGATAATCATTTTTAATTTATCATGCATTACACATATACATATACACATATAGTATATAAGGGACACCTTTGTTTAGGAGGCTAATTTTTCCAAGTGAGTAACTTTACATTTTAAAAAATGGGCATATATTGATAAATCAAAAATTGGACAATAGACAGAAAACACAGCATCTTGGAATGATCTCCTCCATAGTCAAATTCCTATGTTAGACAGGTAAGACAGTCAGGGTCCAGAGACTAACTACACTGACCGAGAGAGCTCAACACAGAACATCCCAGGTCCTCTGACTCATGTCTTTCCATTCTGCCACATTCTAGATCCAAGGTAGAATCATCCTTCTGGGAAAAACACAGCTCAGGGCTCATATGAAACATGGTTATTTTCATGAAAGTTTACAGGAGGCCATGATCCCTGCCGTGTACCTTAGTCCTTAGGTGTGCATGACTGGAGATGGATGGTAGATTTACTGGAGAAGGTGCACATGCTGTACCTGAGCAGCCCTCAGATGGCAACTAGGGAGGATCAGCTCCAAGTTCAACAGTGCTTGCCTTTCTCCCTATACTCCTTCAAACCACTGTGTGCTGTTGGGGCCACATTACTGACATTACTGTGTGCTTTAATCTCAGCTTTGAGATTGCCCTTTTCCCACCTGTGAAGAAAAGGAAAATTGTATTTCCCAGATGCTCCCAAAGGGATGTGCAGTTTTAAAAGGGTACATAACACTTCCTGAAACCAACTATATTACCACAAAGTGTCACCACCACATGCAAAACACACGCTTATGCTGATAAAGGTGGTACAACACTTGATGATCATTCTGTTCTCTATGCTCTGGGACAAGGATTGTCCTAAGTCCTTGAGGGATTTTAACCTATATACTTCTCGCCAACAACTCTACAAGGCAGGCATTATTATCATCTCAGTTTTATAGAAGAAAAAACTGAGGCTCAGAGAGCTTAAATAACTTGCCCAAAGCCAAACAGGCTAGAGAGCGCGTGAGCCAGAATCAGAACTCTGGTTGTGTGGTAGGGATAGCAGTATCTGACGAGGCTGGATGGGAAGATAGGGCCTTAGAGATTTTCTCATATAGTGTTTCCCAATTCTGGCTGCCCATTTGAGTAATTTGGGAACTTTTTAAAAATCACAATTCTCATGCTCCACGAAGACCAGTTAACCACCAGGGCAAGGCCTGAGCAATAACTGTTTTCATATTCCTTCAGGGACTTGGACCCACAGCAAAAGACAGAACTTCGGCTCTATTCTTTTCCCACCCATTTTACAGGCAAGAAAATGGGCCTTGAAGGTTAGCAACTTGCCCAAAGTCATACCATTAGACCAAACAGCAAGGCTTTCAATTCTAGCATTCTTCTCTGCCCCTGAAATGGCCACTTCTCCCAAAACAAAATTATAACTAGAAATAATACATTCTACAAAGTGCTCATGTGTCCTAGAAATATTAGTTTATTTAGGTCATTTCACAACCTATTCACAAATAACTACACAAAGGGCAAAACCTAGAGAGGCACAATGGCATTGATGGTACTTATCTCAAAGGAGATGAAGGGGCTTTCACTTTCTAATGTCAAGTACATCTGCAATAGGACTCATTACTTCCATAATCAAGAAAATAGATCTGAACATAAGCATTAGCCCTTTAATATGCTTTTACTTAAAGAAGCCTTTGGACCTGTAACCTGTAAATACTTCATGCTTGACCTATAAGTACTTCTGGCTTGACTTTATTAGGCTGCCTAAAAATTTTATTTATTTTTTTATTATTATTCATACATTCAATCACTATACATCATTAGATTGTGAAGAGACTTTACCCAGCATGGTATACACCTCAGTCCAGCCCAGGTGAGACCACCATATACATCCTCGTCAACAGATAATAGACCTTATCTGTGTCCCACAAGTGTCTGCACGACTGAAGTTTGTGTGATTCTTTTTTTTTTTTTGAGAGGTTTTCGCTATAGGGCGTGTGCGCTCGCCAGACAGACAGAGAGAGACAGAGAAACAGAAAGCAAGAAATCACCCCCCAGGGGTATGGTCACACCACAATCCCTTCTCCTCCATTCTCCTCTCGAGATCTTGGGTACACACGCACACACGCGCCCGGCGTGAGTTTTAAGTCACCGGGTCCAGGACTCGAACCGTGGTCGACTACGTGGGAGTCCAGCGACATAGCCATTACACCAACTGGTGGTTCCCTGAAGTTTGTGTGATTCTTGAAGAAGCCAGAACAGGCACAGCCTGGTTAACTCTCAGCCCCCTGTAACCCTGACTGTGCAACTTAACACCTGCAGCTCACCAGCTTCTCAACCAGCTCTTCCAGCCAAGGCTGTAATGAAGTCTTCAGCTGCTAAAACTTGCATAAAACACACAATGTGCAACCTGCCGCCAGCTGCTCTGGGTCCTGATGAATAATTTAGAAACAAATTACCCTTTTCCAAATGAGTCCAATAAAGTAAGACTCATTGCAAGGCACCCACTGAGGATTTCTCTCCCTTCTCCCGTGCCTCCAGCTGCCATAATTAAGGCACTAGTCCTATCTAAGAAGAATTCAGCTGAAATAAACCTGATCAAGGGAAATTAAGTGCCCCTTCCCTTATCCTTCCCCTGCAAAAGAAAAAACTTGTGGGCAAGCTAATCTCTATAATCCATTTCTATAGGGTACCATCAATCAGGCCAGAGCTCTTTGCTGCATTATTACCTTTTTCAAGATGTGGTTTAAACAGTCAATTTATTCCATTTTGTGCTAATGGGTTTTTTTTTTTTATCTTCCCTTTCAAAGCCTAGACCATACTTTATCATATTTAAATAGCTTAAAAGCAAGTTGGGTTGACTCCTTGGAGAAATAGTTGACTCCAGGCTAAGACAAGGAAGTTCAAAGTGAATCTGAGCATCTCAGTGGGCCATGTGCTCAAAAACTAATAAAGGTCTACTGGTGGTCTGCAAAGCTGGACCCACATGGGAAGTAACCTAATGCTCTGCAAAGTTGGACCCACATGGTTCACATCCAGGACCTTCCTGAACATACTCGATGTTATGCATACATGTGCCCGTGATCCTGGCCAGCTGAGGCTAGGGGTGAATCACAGTGAGCCGATCCTGTTGAGATACCTCTTTCTACTTCTCTCTCTCAGAAGAAGAAGAAATGAATAAACAAAGGATCAAGAGCAAGTCAAAAGGGCACCAGAGCCAGACTAAAGAATTCCTTCTGGGGACCAGCAGTTAGCGTAATGGCTATGTCGGTACCTGAGCAGCCCTCAGATGGCAACTAGGGAGGATCAGCTCCAAGTTCAACAGTGCTTGCCTTTCTCCCTATACTCCTTCAAACCACTGTGTGCTGTTGGGGCCACATTACTGACATTACTGTGTGCTTTAATCTCAGCTTTGAGATTGCCCTTTTCCCACCTGTGAAGAAAAGGAAAATTGTATTTCCCAGATGCTCCCAAAGGGATGTGCAGTTTTAAAAGGGTACATAACACTTCCTGAAACCAACTATATTACCACAAAGTGTCACCACCACATGCAAAACACACGCTTATGCTGATAAAGGTGGTACAACACTTGATGATCATTCTGTTCTCTATGCTCTGGGACAAGGATTGTCCTAAGTCCTTGAGGGATTTTAACCTATATACTTCTCGCCAACAACTCTACAAGGCAGGCATTATTATCATCTCAGTTTTATAGAAGAAAAAACTGAGGCTCAGAGAGCTTAAATAACTTGCCCAAAGCCAAACAGGCTAGAGAGCGCGTGAGCCAGAATCAGAACTCTGGTTGTGTGGTAGGGATAGCAGTATCTGACGAGGCTGGATGGGAAGATAGGGCCTTAGAGATTTTCTCATATAGTGTTTCCCAATTCTGGCTGCCCATTTGAGTAATTTGGGAACTTTTTAAAAATCACAATTCTCATGCTCCACGAAGACCAGTTAACCACCAGGGCAAGGCCTGAGCAATAACTGTTTTCATATTCCTTCAGGGACTTGGACCCACAGCAAAAGACAGAACTTCGGCTCTATTCTTTTCCCACCCATTTTACAGGCAAGAAAATGGGCCTTGAAGGTTAGCAACTTTCCCAAAGTCATACCATTAGACCAAACAGCAAGGCTTTCAATTCTAGCATTCTTCTCTGCCCCTGAAATGGCCACTTCTCCCAAAACAAAATTATAACTAGAAATAATACATTCTACAAAGTGCTCATGTGTCCTAGAAATATTAGTTTATTTAGGTCATTTCACAACCTATTCACAAATAACTACACAAAGGGCAAAACCTAGAGAGGCACAATGGCATTGATGGTACTTATCTCAAAGGAGATGAAGGGGCTTTCACTTTCTAATGTCAAGTACATCTGCAATAGGACTCATTACTTCCATAATCAAGAAAATAGATCTGAACATAAGCATTAGCCCTTTAATATGCTTTTACTTAAAGAAGCCTTTGGACCTGTAACCTGTAAATACTTCATGCTTGACCTATAAGTACTTCTGGCTTGACTTTATTAGGCTGCCTAAAAATTTTATTTATTTTTTTATTATTATTCATACATTCAATCACTATACATCATTAGATTGTGAAGAGACTTTACCCAGCATGGTATACACCTCAGTCCAGCCCAGGTGAGACCACCATATACATCCTCGTCAACAGATAATAGACCTTATCTGTGTCCCACAAGTGTCTGCACGACTGAAGTTTGTGTGATTCTTTTTTTTTTTTTGAGAGGTTTTCGCTATAGGGCGTGTGCGCTCGCCAGACAGACAGAGAGAGACAGAGAAACAGAAAGCAAGAAATCACCCCCCAGGGGTATGGTCACACCACAATCCCTTCTCCTCCATTCTCCTCTCGAGATCTTGGGTACACACGCACACACGCGCCCGGCGTGAGTTTTAAGTCACCGGGTCCAGGACTCGAACCGTGGTCGACTACGTGGGAGTCCAGCGACATAGCCATTACACCAACTGGTGGTTCCCTGAAGTTTGTGTGATTCTTGAAGAAGCCAGAACAGGCACAGCCTGGTTAACTCTCAGCCCCCTGTAACCCTGACTGTGCAACTTAACACCTGCAGCTCACCAGCTTCTCAACCAGCTCTTCCAGCCAAGGCTGTAATGAAGTCTTCAGCTGCTAAAACTTGCATAAAACACACAATGTGCAACCTGCCGCCAGCTGCTCTGGGTCCTGATGAATAATTTAGAAACAAATTACCCTTTTCCAAATGAGTCCAATAAAGTAAGACTCATTGCAAGGCACCCACTGAGGATTTCTCTCCCTTCTCCCGTGCCTCCAGCTGCCATAATTAAGGCACTAGTCCTATCTAAGAAGAATTCAGCTGAAATAAACCTGATCAAGGGAAATTAAGTGCCCCTTCCCTTATCCTTCCCCTGCAAAAGAAAAAACTTGTGGGCAAGCTAATCTCTATAATCCATTTCTATAGGGTACCATCAATCAGGCCAGAGCTCTTTGCTGCATTATTACCTTTTTCAAGATGTGGTTTAAACAGTCAATTTATTCCATTTTGTGCTAATGGGTTTTTTTTTTTAATCTTCCCTTTCAAAGCCTAGACCATACTTTATCATATTTAAATAGCTTAAAAGCAAGTTGGGTTGACTCCTTGGAGAAATAGTTGACTCCAGGCTAAGACAAGGAAGTTCAAAGTGAATCTGAGCATCTCAGTGGGCCATGTGCTCAAAAACTAATAAAGGTCTACTGGTGGTCTGCAAAGCTGGACCCACATGGGAAGTAACCTAATGCTCTGCAAAGTTGGACCCACATGATTCACATCCAGGACCTTCCTGAACATACTCGATGTTATGCATACATGTGCCCGTGATCCTGGCCAGCTGAGGCTAGGGGTGAATCACAGTGAGCCGATCCTGTTGAGATACCTCTTTCTACTTCTCTCTCTCAGAAGAAGAAGAAATGAATAAACAAAGGATCAAGAGCAAGTCAAAAGGGCACCAGAGCCAGACTAAAGAATTCCTTCTGGGGACCAGCAGTTAGCGTAATGGCTATGTCGCTGGACTCCCACGTAGTGGACTGCGGTTCGAGTCCTGGACCCAGTGGCTTAAACTCACGCCAGGCTCATGTGCGTGCATGCCCAAGATCCCGAGAGGAGTATGGAGGAGAAGGGATTGCAGCGTGGCCATCCCCTCTGGGGGGTGATTTCTCGCTTTCTATCTCTCTGTCTCTCTGTCTGTCTGGTGAGCACACGCACCCTATAGCAAAAACCTGTCCAAAAAAAAAGAATTCCTACTGGACAAATCTGGAACAAGCTGAGTATGAAAAGGAATAATGACAGGAATGAAGTAGAATATCTTGAACAAAAATAAGTTCATACTAAACCTGAAAGAGAAAAGAGAAAAACTAAAAGAAAAGAAGGAAGAATCTTTACATAAAGATGCTAGTTACATAATAAAGAAAGGATGACAGAAACAGGAAATTGCTTTTTATAACCTCTTAGAAATAACTGACTTAGGTAACAGCTTATCAATGAGTACAAAAGTTAGCAGGGAGGAGACAAAAGGCAAGCAGGATATTTCCAGTGCCCACAAACAACATTCTCATTGTAAAGACAGAAAGGTACCTGTACAGTGAATATATATGGGACATGTCACTTCAACCAAATGATCAAACTTATTACTGAAGGTGGGAAAATTGCCATTATGCTCTCCTATGAAATGACTTACATCTTGCCTAAATGTTTAGCCTAAATCAAAGCATACCAGAAAATTCAGACACATTCAAATTGAGGGGCATCTTACAAAAATGGACTGAACCCTTCAAAAAGTTGGCAAAAAAAAAAAAAAAAAGAAGGTATTGTTATAGATTAAAGGAGATGAAAACCTGACAGCCAGCCAAATCAATGCCTGGCTTTTGGTTAGATATTGTTTTTTGGTGGGGAGGGTAGCTACAAAGGACATTATTAGGACAATTTGAGAAATTTAAATATGGATGGTATATTATACAAAAGGTTTCAAAAAGTTCATAGAAAAAATGCATATTATGAAAAAAATGTGCACGGGTTTCAAAAATGTTTGCATTGAACTAAATTCATGCTTTAATTCCATTTTTCCATGAACTCTTAAAAGTCCTCTTGCATTTATGTAATTATGTATTGCCAACTATATTGGGTTGTGTCGGGTTATGTTCGGGATGTGTCAGAGATAATATGACATGGTCTCCAAATAACTTCCAAATAGTCTAGGAAAAAAAGCTAAGAGAGAAAGAGAGAGGTTGGCAAATGTTAGCATTTGGTGCACCCAGGTGAGGGGTATTCTGTTGTTGCAACTCAAGCTTTTGGTTTTGTTTGTGTTGATTTTTTGTGCATTTTTGGGGGGGGGTGTTTGTTTGTTTTTTAGTTTTTACTATGGTAGATGTGTGCTCACCTGAGAGAGACAGGGAGGGAGAGAGGTAAAGTGATAAATCACCTCCTGGGAAAGGGCTATGTTGCAATCTCTTCTCTTCCACTCTGCTCTTGGGATTTCAGGCACACAAGCAAACGCACCCAATATGATTCTCAAGCCTGGGTCTGGGACTCAAACTGCAAAGTTGGCAATGTGGTATCCAGCACCTTAATCTCTATGCTACCATCTGACCCACAACTCAGTTTTTAATTGTTCAAATAATAAGCTGGAGAAAGCAAAGCAAACTAGGTTTGAATCCTACTTTCATCTTCATATACAATCTCGGTAAAGAATAGCTAACTTTCCTTGAATTTAATGAGCTAAAATAAATTAGACTCAATTCATATTCAAAGAAGCATAGATTTCTATATTCTCATCTGAAAACCCTGATATTCCCCAAAACCAGGTCCACGCATCCCTGGAGCAGCTGCCTCATGGGTAACCACAGAAACAAACCCATAAACGTGTCCATGAAAAATAAGCAGAAGAAATGACGAGTGAGTGGCTCTAGTGCTCTCATTATTCAAGAAACTTCTAGAGAGAGGAAAAGAGGAAGGGCACTAGTACTTCAATTTTGTTTCTTGGAATTGAGAAAAATTGGCTTCGAGTTATGTCTGTGGGAGACGTGTGTTGACTCTGCAGTACCATTCAACTGTTTCCACAGACCTAGGAATGTCTGAGTTTGAGCCTATGTTTCAAGGAGAGACTTTGCAGTGAGGTTTGGCAAGTAAGTGGTGCAAGGCTCATTCTGGTTTTTCTGTCACAAAATATTTTCATTAAATGCTTACAGTTAAAAGTCAAAGAAATTTAAATAAAATCTCAGATTTCAGGACCAGCAGTTAGCATAATGGCTATGTCACTGGACTCCCACGTAGTCAACCACGGTTCGAGTCTCAGACCCGGTGGTTTAGATTCACGCCGGGCACGTGTGCATGTGTGCCTAAGATCCAGAGAGGAGAATGGAGGAGAAGGGATTGTGGCATGGCCACCCCCCCCGGGGGGGGTGTGATTTCTCGCTTTCTGTCTCTCTTCCAGCAGGTTAGGATCTGAACAGATTTTTGTTGTCGATGTTGTTGTTGATGTTATTAGGGTGTGTGTGCTCATCAGAGAGATAGAAAGTGATAAAACACCCCTGGGGGGATGGCCATGCTTCAATCCCATCTCCTCCATTCTCCTCTAGAAATTTTGGGCACACACACCTGGCTTGAGTTTCAAGACATCGAGTCTGGGACTTGAACCACAGTAGACTACATGGGAATTCAGCAAAATAACCATTATGCCACCTGCTGGTCACAGGATCTAAATAGATTTTTATAGATTCAGAGACATCTTCTATTATAGGTTGACTATGATAGAGTGGGCCCCTAATCAAATTCCACTGGAGTCCTTATGAAAAAGTGGGAGAGAGAGAAAAATTTGGACACAGATGTGCACAGAGAGAATACCATGCAAAGATGAAGGCAGTGATTGGGTCGATGCTTCTACAAGCTGAAGAACAGCGAAGACAGCCATCTACCATCAGAAATGAGGAGAAAGGCACAGAATAGATCTCCTTTCACAGCCCTCAGGAGGAATCAGCCCTGCCAAGACCATGATTCCAAAACTTCCAGCCTCCAGAAATATGAGACAATAAATTCCTGTTATTTAAGCCTCCAGTCGTGTGCATGTGTGCCTAAGATCCAGAGAGGAGAATGGAGGAGAAGGGATTGTGGCATGGCCACCCCCCCCGGGGGGGGTGTGATTTCTCGCTTTCTGTCTCTCTTCCAGCAGGTTAGGATCTGAACAGATTTTTGTTGTCGATGTTGTTGTTGATGTTATTAGGGTGTGTGTGCTCATCAGAGAGATAGAAAGTGATAAAACACCCCTGGGGGGATGGCCATGCTTCAATCCCATCTCCTCCATTCTCCTCTAGAAATTTTGGGCACACACACCTGGCTTGAGTTTCAAGACATCGAGTCTGGGACTTGAACCACAGTAGACTACATGGGAATTCAGCAAAATAACCATTATGCCACCTGCTGGTCACAGGATCTAAATAGATTTTTATAGATTCAGAGACATCTTCTATTATAGGTTGACTATGATAGAGTGGGCCCCTAATCAAATTCCACTGGAGTCCTTATGAAAAAGTGGGAGAGAGAGAAAAATTTGGACACAGATGTGCACAGAGAGAATACCATGCAAAGATGAAGGCAGTGATTGGGTCGATGCTTCTACAAGCTGAAGAACAGCGAAGACAGCCATCTACCATCAGAAATGAGGAGAAAGGCACAGAATAGATCTCCTTTCACAGCCCTCAGGAGGAATCAGCCCTGCCAAGACCATGATTCCAAAACTTCCAGCCTCCAGAAATATGAGACAATAAATTCCTGTTATTTAAGCCTCCAGTCCGTGGTACTTGGCTACAGCAGCCACAGGAAACTCAAGCACCCTCCAAATGACTGCCACACAGCCTGCGGAGCTGACAGGTGAGCAGCTTCTGGTGACAAATTGCCATGACTGCTCCTGCCATGTACTTACTCTACAGAGGTTGGCAGAACCCAAACAATACTGTCACTTTGCCTTATAATAGGAATAATAACAATACCCACTCTTGGTGCTGTCATGAGGGCTAATTTGGTTAATATTAAAAAGTACTTAGAACAGTACCTGCTACTTGGTAAGTGCTATAAAATGCTATTTATTATTGCTGCTATTATTATTTTGCTTTGCCTGTGCCTTTGTTCCAAGCTTTGAAAGTTCTCAAGTAAAAATATTTTCATAATGGAAATAGCTTATGACTAAGAGAAAACCTCTTTTTAGCTTTTTGGACCAGCTCTGCCCCATCCGTCTGTGTGACTAGATTAAGGCATAGCATTTTTCTAGGCCTCCTTCCCTCTTATAAAATGAAGGAGTTAAAGTAAATCTCCAGCCTTCCCCTACTCCACCCCATCCAGACTGAGTCAGTGCTTAACAGACTCTGTGGGCCCTCTGTGGTTAGAGCTTCTGGTATGACAAGGACCCCATAATAAGTTATTTGGGGAGATTTAAACTTTAAGGTTACATCACTTAGTCAAGTTTTAAAATATATAGAGATGGAACAGCTTCAAATACACTATAAATTTGTTGGATAAAAAAATGACACATTGTAATTCCACTAAAATCCAAAAGAAATCTTAGAGGACCTGAACAGCCTCCCCAAATACCAGCACTTGCTTCATATTGGCCTGAGGGTGGGATCAAACTGAAACAGCAGTGAGTAAGAGCTAGATAAAAATATTCAATTCAAGTACTTGACTCCAAACTTGATGGTCTTTTATGTTTAATAATTGGCAGGATTTAAAATGGCTTTCATATGAAATTAGAAGAAGGAGAAAAATTTAAGATGGAATTTAAGAAGCAGATGAGATTACAGGAAAACCAGCACAAGTAATTTGCCTTCATCGCCATCCCTTCCTGAAAGCAAGGTCACCTTATGATTTTCCCAGGCATTGATGATGAAGTAGCATGTTATTTAAAATATGAGCATAAATTATCATTTATTTGCTAAAAAGCAAGAAGTCTCCACTTACCCAGGGGAGGCTGAACCACAGTAAGGTTTACAGTTATAGACCTGTGGGCATCCAGACTCTTCATGTTAGCCACACAAGTCAAAGTCCCGTTGCCCTGTGGCGTGATAGACAGGATGCTCACTGCACTGTGAAGATCACCAGGCTCCGGAATGGAGAAATAGCTCCAGTGTCTTGCAGGGATACTGATCTCCCAAGACATATCTGGGAGTGGGGTCCAGCCCAAGGCTCGACAAGAAACATTACAAGGTTCATCCTCAATGACTATGAGACTATCATTAGGAATGCGCAATGCTCCCATAACTAAAGAAGAAAGGAGAGAAACAATTGGAAGTAATGACAGTCCCTCTCAGTTCTCAATTTACTTTTTTCTTTGCTTACTTTTGCTTCAAATCACATTTCATAACACCCAATGAAGCTGTGTCTGTACTAAGGAACCTTAACTCAGGTTTTATCTGTGTCCTTCTTTAGACTTGTCAGATTCTCAGATGAGGTTTCTCACAGAAAATATATCACTACAGAGAAAATTTTTTAAAAAATCAGGAATCAGGGGAAGAAATCACATGAGAAGCTAAGTTAGAGATGTATGTTATGGGAGAGAAAAAATCACATGGGAAGTGAAGGCAGAGACACATGCCATGGGAGGCTGTGCAATTATTCAGGTGGACTTACAAAATTACCTTGGGCTGTCCTGGCAGCAAAGGCAAAAAGGGAAACAATCTTTTCTTTTCAATGTAAAGACAACACAGCCCAGAGTCTAAAGGAAAGCAAGTCTCTCCTGGAGTGTTGATCCATCAGGTTCACTTTATATCTTTTGGAGGTCACATGGTTTTCAGCATAACTTTATATGGTATTGCCTTAAAAGATGTTTCTTATTACAAGTTAAATCAAAATCAAATCTAATATAATTACAAAAATTAAAAACTGAAATTATGTATCAGAATAGCTTACTCAGATAAAGTATGTTTAAATTTTAAGAACTTGCTTGAATATGCCAGCATCCATACTGTAAACCCATATGAAAATAATGCTTGTTTATGTTAATATTACTAAAATAGCCTGAGGATTTGGCCTTGGTAAAGACACAGCTGTAGCAAAATACATATACATTGAAATGTTTTGATTGAATCATGCTAAAACTCTTGGCTGCATAATAGAAAGAACACTGAACTAGGAATCAAAAGATATGTTCATAGTCTTGGCTCAGTCAGAGAATTGCAACCATCTTGGGCAACTTGCTGAAATTTTGGAGTTCACTGCTTCCCACCTATTAAAATAGATCATTTGACTAGATCATCATTTCTCAGGTGTTTTGGCCTCAGTACATTCTGCAATAACAATGAGGACTCCAAAAGTTTTCATTCATGAGGATTGCATCTGTTGATATCTACCATATGTGAAGTTCAAATTAAATATTATAAGGTATCAGTTTAAAATAATAATACCCATGACATGTTCATATAAATGAACATATTTTTATTTTAAAAACTCATACTGTTAAAGCCCCCCAAAAAATAAAAGGAGTGTTTTATAGCTATGCTAATCTCTTTAATGTCTTACTAGATTCCTACATCTGCTTCTTCATTCAATCTGTTCTAATATATTACCTTGTTTGAAGGATGGGGGAAAAAAAAAAGAAAAGAAAAAACTTCACACAGATCTGCAGTTGAAACAGTGAGAAGTATTTAATAGCCTTTTCAGATCATCATATTCTTTGTTACTAAACCAAAACTCAACAATTAATGGTCTCTTACAGGTTAGTTGCACTGTGAATCTGAAACTATATCCAGGAACTTTTGTTCTCGATTACATTAAAATCGATTGTGCTACCTAGCACTTCGAATGGACCTTTCGCCCTGGCATGATTTTGTATTTATTATACAAAGTAATACAAAATCATGATAACTTAGAAAATGCTGGTCTGCTGAGTTATGCAAATCTTCCCAATATATAGTGGAAATTTCCTCTGTGTACTCATAAGCATGAGAGGGAAAATGACAGCTATCATCTTAGTATTATTATGAAAACAGTCATGACCTCACAGATAGCTGTGAAAGGATCTCCAGATATGCTCTGGAGACCCCAAACTACACTGAACCAGGTCAACTCTGAAAAATTTTTTCACTCTAAAATGTTAAGTTTTCAATTATTTCTTTCCTGAATATTCTCTTGCAGTAAGTAAGGCGCCATTGCTAATTCAAAGATTACTGTAGATGTAAAAGTAGAGAAAGGATTTGTCCCTTAAACCTAAAGGGTTTCACTTTTGGGGTTTTCTTTGTTTTTGTTTTGTTTTGTTTTGGGATTTGGGGGGATTTTTTTTTTTGGTTTTGGGGGTTTCTTGGCTTGTTTTATTGTTCAGTTATGTTTGTTGGAGAAATGGTTCAAGAAGACAGAAAAGTTGGGAAAATGGTGGGACCAGCAGTTAGCATAATGGCTATGTCGCTGGACTCCCATGTAGTTGACTGCGGTTCAAGTCCCAGACCCAGTGGCTTAAACTCACGCCAGGCATGTGTGCATGCGTGCCCAAGATCCCGAGAGGAGAATGGAGGAGAAGGGATTACAGCGTGGCCATCCCCCCAGGGGGTGATTTCTCGCTTTCTGTCTCTCTGTCTCTCTGGCGAGCACACACACCCTATAGCAAAAACCTCTCAAAAAAAAAAAAAAAAAAGTTGGGAAAATGGTATGATCTCAGTTATAAACAGAAAATCTGGAGACAAACAGATGGTGTAGTGGTTACATCACTGGCCTCCCACATGATTGACTGCGGTTTGAGTCCCACATCTGGCAGCTTGAAAAGTATGCCAGGCACATGTGCATACATGCCCAAAATGCCTTGAGGAGAATGGAGGAAAAGGGATTGCAAAGTGGCCATTTCCCCCTGGGGAGTGATTTCTATCTTTCTGTCTCTCTGTCTCTTTATGTCTCTCTGTCTCTTTATGTCTCTCTGGTAAGTGCACATGCCCTATAGCAAAAATTTCTCTAAAAAAATAATAGAAGTTCTGGAACTCAAGTCCTGGTGGCCCTCGACATGAGATGTAGTCGTGGTATGTGGTTAAACCTGTGGGTTGGGCAGTCAGTGGACCAACAGAGCAAGCTGAAGCATTTCCTCCATACACAGGTGGGGACTCAACTTTTCCCTATTGGCTTTCATGAAGGTTATCCAGTAGCATAAACATTTTATACAAAAGTGGTGACTTTCCACAAAAATGAAACACTATCTGTCGTTGATAATGTGTATGAAAATAACTGAACTAATATGCAATGTATTTATGCTTAGAAAACTCATTTTAAATGCTATAATGATATACAGTGATTGAATGTATAAAAATACATATATAATTAAAAAGAAAATACATAAAAACATGGAAACTAAAAACCTCAAAAAAAAGAAGTGGTGACTTTCTAGTCATTGACATATATTTTGAGTGATTCAATTGAAGTTATGTCAGCTATATTTATTTTTCATATTGATACATGGCATGGGAAAAAAGAAATAAAAATAATCATTGGATAATTTATAGGGATTTTCTCTTTTTACAAATTTCTTTCCTTAAGGAAGAATCTATTGCTCAGAGAATATTTGTTCTTCTGAGAACAAAGCACCATCAAACCAAAAACAAAACAAAACAAAAGACTAAAATGATCAAGTCCTGCCTGCCCCAGCTCTATGGATTCCTTCTGCACAATCTTGGAGAAGTCTTTAACTTCCCTAGATGCTTGTTCTTCCATCTGTATTAAACTAGAAAACTACTGGGGCCAGCCAGCAAGTGGCATGGTGGTTATGGATGCTAGACTCCCACATGGCCAACTGCAGTTCAAGTCCCAGGCCTGGTGGCTTGCTTTCTCACTTTCTCTCTCTCTGTCCCTCTCTGATCAAATTTTAAAAAATAAATAAATAAATGGATAAATAAATAAATAAAGTTCAATAAAATAATTCTTTAAAAATATTTTAAATAAAAATAATAAAACCAGTAACTACAATAAATAACAATATATCTTTTTAAATACAGGTTAAGAGTATTCGGACAAATTTGTCCATTTGTAATTTGGGGAAAAGATGGTACAAAACCACGTAGGTTTATGAATTTCATGTGCCATATGATAGCAATGTGAGTAATGTCCTGGTCCTATTCCCTGATCCAGGAGCACTCCCCTCCTCAACTTGCTTCCCTATCTCACCTATCATCTTCAGACCTAGAATGCATACCTTGAATGACACCTTGTCCGTGGAGTTCTCTCTGAAGGCCTGGCCGATCCTGTTATCTCCCTTCCCAATTTGAAGCTGAGTTTGTGTCCCTCCCATGGCTCTTGTCAGCATCTGCATTGTACCACTATTATTTGTGTAACTTCCATTATCCACTTTTTCTGTAAGATTCTTAAGAGCAGGAATCATGTCTTATTCTATTCATCTTTGAGTCACTTGTGTGAATACCTAACACAACAGCATGATTTTACTGTGAACCCAGTAAATAAAAGCAAATCACCATATGGCAATTGCTGGGAGCCAGCCACTATCATAAAGCCTACATGGACATACTCATTTTTTGCCACAACTGTTCTCTGAGGAAACTATTCTTTGAGTAAGGTGTGCAAAGTCAGTTTGTCCATAACAAAACTGGTACATGAACCTGGGCAGCCAGGCTCCCAGCTCTGCACCACAAACCAACAGATCATGTGAACTCCCCATCTGAAGGTGCAGGCAATTGAACTGGACAGGACCCTGAAATCTTCAGATCATCCTTAGTCATTTTTTCATTTGAGCCTTACAGAAAACATGTGAAGTGAACATGGAAAGATTACCTCCATTTTAAAGATGAAGAAATTAAGCTATTTTAGGGATCATGCCAGGAGACAACTAAGAATTCATATCTTTGATTCCTTTTCCTGTGTTATTTCTCTTATACTGCAAATTATGATCTGGTCATGCAAACTAGGCCAATAGTCCAAAGTAGCCTTACAAAATGACCTATTTAGAAAATATCATTAAGCCACCCAAAATTAAAGACATACAAAGATTTTTTTAAATGCTAATTTAGGTAAATTTCAAAGAAGAAAAGCATTTTCCGAGATGCAAATAGAAATGTCTCTCCACACAATGGTATCAAGTCTGATTCAATAGCAACATCAATCTTTGGGAATTTCTCCTGGACAAAAAAATAAATGAGTAGAAGAAATAATTTCAAAGACAAAATATGGCCTCTTATAAGAAATGCTGCCATAGAAATCAGGAGCTCTGCTAGTTCTAATGCATCTAAAAATAGACTTTTTAGATGCAAAGTGATTAAAGAATGCAAAGTGACTAAATTTGGATAAGAATATTCCAAATCCTTATAAAGCATGCATCTTTTACTTTTTTCATTATGTACCATGATATTAGCACCTTAAAATTACCTTTAAAATTTTTAAAAAGCTATTATTCCAGTTTTGTTTACCACTCTCTTTTCTCTCAAACACTTGATATATTTGGTGAGCACAAGCCTTTGACTACAGTAACCACCATAGGTGGGAGAATGATAGAAAAATAGATTGGAGGAAATCCAGCTTAGAAGAGGAAAAAGTTAAAGCGTGTTTCAAAGCTATAAATGATGTAAGTGAAGAAATATAGTCGAGTTTGAAGGGACTTCAAAAAATTAATGGAACAGATGGAATTAAAGTACAAGTTTATTTCCATGCAAATAGAATTTTAAATCCAAGCATGTTTTTTTTCATTATAGTCATTTTCTATGAAATTTTTGAAGACCCCATGGGCATGAAATCTAGATAAAGGGCAATGACTACCCGCTACCTCTAAATTAAACAAAAGTGACTGCAACTACCCACCTCCTCCTATATGGTCTCTAGCATCCACAGTTGCCCTCCCTGCCATTTTACCCTCCAATCTTCCCATTTCTTCCATAGGATACAGACATTCAGTATATATTAAGGGCGGACATACAATGCCTGCCTTTCATAGTCTGGCTTGCTTCATTTAACATCAAATCATCTATATTCACCCACTTTGTATAATATGGGAGGAGGGGATAATAGTGAAATAGAAGAAAAAGTGAAGCATTTAACAGACACAAAAATGAAAAGGTGTCTGTTTATGATAATGCATATGATAATATCTTTGGCTTGACTGATATACTCTGTATACATGCTGGAAAAAAATTTTGTATGCTATGAAAGTATACAGAGATAAAGTGTAAATTTTTGAAAATTAATAAAATTTTTTTAAAAAATAATTTAAGTGACTGCCACTTGGGTTCATTGCAAAAGAATTCCAGGATATTTATCCAAAATAGTTATCAGATACAGAAATACATTCCATGGGAAAGTGATAAAATCTGTCTCTAAGGGACTTAACAAGAAAGAAAAGGAAAGATGGAAAGAGAAGGAAAGAGGCAGAAGGAAAGGAAGGAAAAAAGGGAGTAAGTGAGGAAGGGAGGAGAGAAAAAAAACAAGCAATGAAACAAACACCAGGTGGCTCAGAATCATTCTAAACAGATTGCCAACTGAAGGCTAGACTATACATGAAAGAAGAAAGGAAGGGAAGGAGAATAGAAAGCAAAAAGGGAAATGGGGAAGGAGGGATGAAGGGGTGACAACAAACAATGGAACATTGGTCAGTTTAGAATAATCGTAAGCATACCCCAGCTGAAGATAGACCACACACGTCAGCATGTACTCCAGAAGGCCCCTTCCACCCTCTGACGTCTAACCCAATGGACTCCAGACACTGTGTTTTGGAGAAGCCTGCATACTCACCTTGGACTGAAAGGAAAGCAAATCCACCTTGGTCACTGTTCTGGAGGCTGCATTTGATTTGCCCGGAATCATTGAATTGCACGTCATGGATTATCATCTCAGAGATGAAGTTACCGCCCTCTTCATAACTCTCAGAGGTAAAGTGGTCATTGGTGATGATGGGCCCATTGGGTGTGATGCTCACAACCACTGTGCCATTGAGAGCCCACATGATGAGCTTCCAGCCCTGAGAGACGGTGCAGTTGAAGCGAGCCTCTGAGCCCACCAGGACTGTCGCATTCTTGGGACCTTCTATGATTTGATAACTGGATCCAAAAGCTAGACAACAAACCATTTTCAAAAAAGTAAATAAATTAATCCACATAAATCAACTGCACAGTTTAACCCTTTGGTATGTACCAGCTGTGACCCCTTAGTGTCCATCCAATGACTCAGAATATATGTCTTTCTGATCCTAACACAGGTCTTCCCCAGTAAAGCAGGAGCTTCTGCTGGATGCAAAGCCACTGTCCTGCCCTCTGTTCCACTCTACACTCCTTGCTTATGGTTGTACTGGGCTGAATAGTGTCCCCAAAGTTCATGTCTACCATGTCCCGAGTTTGTGACCTTTGAAAGTAGGATCTTTGCAAGTGTAATTAGTTAAGGATTAATGGTGGACTCTAAATACAATGCTTCTATAAGAAAACAGCAGAGGAAGATAGGAGGCACAAAAGCATACAGAGAACAGCACCCTGTGAACATGGAGGCAGAAAGGAATGATGCGGCTACAAAACAGGAAATGACAATGAGGGCACCAGCAGCTGGGAGAGAGGCCTAGAATAGATCCTCCCTTGGGACAGAGCTTTCATGGGGAACCAATCCTGTCAAGTAGTGATATGCCAGGTCTTACAGTCACAGCTGGGGGGCTGAAACTCAAATTCAGACTTCCTACTTGAACTTCCATGCCCTTTGTCAGTCTGATGCCACTCAGAGTTTCTAGCAGGAAGATCTCTGTGGGGCCAGCCAGTGGCATGGATGTTAATGTGACTAGATCCCATATGGTCCACTTGGGGGTTCTAGTCCCAGATCTGCAGCTTGAGAAGTATGATAGTATGTGTATGCATGTCCAAAATCCAGAGAGCAGCATGGAGGAGAAGGGAGTGTGGTGTGGCTATCCCCCCTGGGAGTGGGGGTGATTTCTCACTTTCTCTCTCTCACTCTATGTCTCTCTCCAACAACCACACAAACCTTTTGGCAAATCTGAAAAAAATAAAATAAAATAAGAAGACCCCAGGCAGACCACACACCTTGGTTCCTCCTTGGTTATGCCTGCAAAATCCATCAGACTCCAATGCATTCCAGTTACCTCCCTGTAGGTTGACAGGTAGCCTGCCATATACACTCAGTGTTCCCAGATAACCTCAGCTCCCTCTTTTCTTCTGCCCTTATAAGTCAACTGGTAAGGCAAGTTCTAAAGAATCTCATTATGGTCCTGAAGGTTTCAAGGAGGAACCATACTGAGGGGCACATTTTACATGAGTGCCCAGAATGCACTGTGTGAACAGAATCACTTCCTGCAGGAACACACAGGTGGGGTAGGGGTGAGCAAACTAATGCACAGGCTAGGTCCAACAGAAGCAGGTCCCACATGACTGACTATAGTTTGAATCCTGGTTCTGGCAGCTTGAAAAACATGTCATGCACATGTGCATGTATGCTCAAAATCCCAACAGGATAGAGAAATGTAGAAGGGATTGCAGTGTGACCATATCCCACTATAGGGGATTTTTCTCTCTATCTCTCTGGCGAGTGCATGCCCCCTCTGACAATTAAAAATAAAAGTAAAACTTAGGGGCCAGTAGGTGGTATAGTGGTTAAGGTACTGGACTCCCATCTAGCTGATTGCTTCTAAAATTCTGGACCCAGACAATTGAAAATCTTGCTGGTCACATGTGCGTGCATGCACAAAATCCCACAAGGAGAATGAAGGAGAAGGGATTTCAGCATGGCCATCCCCCCAGGGGATGATTTCTCACTTTCCCTCTCTCTATCTTCTGTCTCCCACCAGCCCTATGACAAAGACCTTAAAAAATAATAATAATAGAAATTTTAAAAGTGAAGTTTAATTTAAAAGAAATCTCAGGAAGAGAAGTCCAACATGACTACCCAGGAGAGCCACAGCCACCGTGCCAACTTGGCCCTTTTCACAAATCTCAAATTGTACTCCAAGAGGGAAAAAAGATAAGAAATAGCCAAGTTACATCCCAAGGAGAAAGGAACGAGCCTTGCCACATTTCTGTTCTGGGATAACAATGTGAAGTCCCCTCTCTTGCCTTGTGCAATGTATCAAACGGACAGAGCCTTGAAGGCAGCGTGCTGAGACCAGTTTGCTCTGAAACAACCAGCCTAGATGACTTGAGCAGAATAAGCAAATACCTGAAACCACAACCCCCTCACAGCCTGTGCCAGGTGTCAAGGCTATTTCACTCAATTCTTTAAACAGTCCATAGAGGACATGTATGAGAGAGGATTCACAAACCCATGAAGACACCTGCCCTCCTCTGTAGATGAGCAGGTGGGAGATGGAGAGGCAGTGGAAAGGATATCAACTGGAAACTCCTTGGGTTTGACCAGACCTTTAAGTTAAGCAGGAGGCCAAACGCTGAGCACCAAGCTTTCCTGATGACATTGGCTGCTGCCTTTGCTAGAACCATAAGTAGATCTCTCCAGCTATGCCTATGTGACTCAGAAGCTGTATTTCTGGTACTGTGAGGTCCTGCTATCTATTCTGTATGTATCGGTATCTTATCAGCAGTGGTGTAAGCAACACTGCCCCACACAGAACAGATATGAGAAACTGTAAATACCGCTTTAATCAGTCACCTATCTGAACACACAATCCTCTACCCTTTGCTCTCCCTGTTACTTTATGGAGCAAAGAAGCACAGAGTGCTGGGGAAGGTCAGTTTCTCCCCTGCCCAGGAAACTCCCTATGGCCACCAACGATGGTTGTCACTGGACACCAGATCCGGTCTCTGCTGTCTTCATGATTCTCTTTTAAAAGTTCATCATATATATACATATATATATATACAATTTTCCCAATATTTTATTAATTGCTTTAGTAAATTAAATTTTGAACATTTAAATAATAATAAGAAATAAAATTATTTAAAAAAATAAAAGTTCATCCACTTGGACCACTCTAGTGCATGCCAGCTCTACCCAGTTTCACGCATCTCCAGCCCTGCTTCTTAGCTTCTCTCCTTCTTGACCAGCATCTCTAAGCACATGACTGGCTACCTGCAAGACAGAAAAGATCCCCTTCTGTCTGCTCACTCCATCCTAAAATCTGCAAAATTTAAATCTACTTATACAGTTGTCCTCTGCAAACTGATCTTAAATGCAAGTGTCATCCTTCTGTGATGGATGTTTTATCATTTCCCAGTCATTGGGGACATGAGGGTCTCCACCATCCCCCTCCTTTCTTTTTCCATTCACCTCTTCTCCATCTTCCCTTGCTATGTCTGTAGACACTGTCCCTTCTCTCATCTCTTACTTAAGATTTGTATGAATGGAAAAACAGGGCTGAATATGGGGACTAAAATCAGAAAGGAGTAAGGAAAATGAAGTAGAGAGCAGATGAAGTGAATGGCCCTGGAGATGCAGCTTTGGAAGGAGAATATGAGAATGAAAACACACCAGGTATTGAAATCCACAGAAAGAAGCTAAAAATCAAGGAAAGGTGCCTGGGTGGGTCTCAGCTGACCACCGAGTCCTACAGATTGTGAGAGGGGAAGCCAGCACCACTGCTATGCCACCAGCACCACCCAAAACTGCTCCCTATGCCACAGCCAGAGGAATCATCCCAAAACACAAATCTGATGGGGTATGCCTCCCCCACCTCCCAATTCAACACCCCAGAATATTTGAAACATTCCCATCATTTGTAATAAAGACTAGGTAGACATCCATTACAGCGGAGGGCCTTGCCATACGCACGGCAGGCCGCTTGTGGTTGGAGGCTATGCAGCAAAGAACTGTGGCTTATCCCCTCCCCTACTCTCTTTTGAACTCTCAGGTGTGTTCCTTGGGACTTTGAAGACCTTTTGCCCCTCCCTGCACTATACAGACATCCATTCCAATGCAGAGAGACTGAGCTGAAAGAGACTGTGGCCACACACCTCTGAATTCTAAAACGTCAGTGTTTTCTGAAGCACTCTGTTCCTGAATTAAAGCTCAGTAGCTCAGTCTTGGACACACTTGTTCTCTAGAAACAGAGAAGACTTTGAATCATCGAAGATCAGTGACAACAGAGTAGGTTGCTGGTGAGCATCAGGGAGGTAGAGTAGCAGAGAGATTGCCAATCACCTGCTGCTGCATGCCTTTTAATGCTCAGAATTAACTCAAAGAATTTGGATGGAATGTATATATCACCAGATAACTAGAAACCACCACAGAGGCACACGAAATATGAGCAACCAATAAAATGTCTCTTCTCCAAAGGAAAATATCAGTTCCTCATCATTCATGGACAACACAATGGAACTCTTGAAAAGTCAGATAAAAAATTGAGAATATTTATAGTGTCAAAACTAAATGAGATGGAATAGAAAAGAGATGATGAGCTCCAGGAGATGAGGAAGTCGTTTCACGATTTGAAAGAAGAAATAGACACCATAAAAAGAATCAAAAGGAATTGTTAGATATGAAGACTGTGATAGTAAAACCTCCCTTGAAAGTATAAAAATCACAAAGGTAGAAGACAAAACCTCTGACCTAAAAAAAATTATCAATAAAAGACAGAAAACAACCAAGAAAAATGAGGACAATATACAAGAAATACTAGATGACATTAAGCACCAAAACATCTAGATAACTGGTATCCCAAAAGGTGAAGAAAGTAATAAGGGCATGGATAATTTATTCCATGAAATCCTGGAAGAAAACCTTCTAAACCTAGAGAGACATTTAAATATCCAGACCCAAGAAATACAAATGACCTTAAATAGAATCAACCCAAGAAGATCTCCTCCAAGGACCATCACAGTCAGATTGGCAAAAACCACAGACAACGGCAAGATATTAAAATTGCCAAGAGAGAAACATCAAATTACTTACATAAGGTTAATATCAGACCTCTCAGAAACAATGCAGGCAAGGAAAGAATGAGGAAATATAGTCAAATTGTTACATGAAAAACAATTTCAACCAAGATTACTATACCCAGCAAGATTATCCTTCATATGAGGGAAAAAAAAAAAAAAGATAAAAACATTCTCAGATAAATAAAACCTGAAACCAACTCCAGACCAGCTCTTCAAGAATTTCTGAAGGGAGTACTATACCAGGAAAACCAAAGTCAGACAGTCAGATACAAGAGAACAAAAACAACCAAGAAAATGACTCAATGATAGGAACATGTCCAGAAATATTGATAATAACATTGAATGTTAATGGATTAAATTCTCCAATCAAGACACAGACTGGTTGAATGTATTAAACAAACAACAAAAAAAAAATGGAAAAATGTTGCTGGAAAAATGTATTCCATGCAAACGGAAATTAAAAAAAGGCTGGAGTGATGATACTGATTTCAGACAAAGTAGGATTTAAGATAAAAAACTATAAGAAGAGACAAAGAAGGGCATTATATAGTAGTAAACGGGCTAATTTTTCAAGAAGACATAATGCTCCGTGGCCGGGGGCTCACGCCCCTGCGCAGCCGCGTGCCGAACGGCTGGCCCCCCTCCGGGGGCCCTGTGGCCGGGGCTTATGCCCCGTGCAGCCGCACGCCGAATGGCCTCTCCGGCGCTGGATGGGACGGG
>NW_006160088.1:351448-352796 GCF_000334495.1 Tupaia belangeri chinensis | reverse complement strand
CTGCGATAACTATTGGATATATTTAGACTAATTAAGTTCACTGACAGATCATTTGGGGAGTGGGGAGGCACGGAGGGCAATCATGGATGTCAGGGACAATGTGGGAGGAGGATGGGTCATAACAGAGGGAGGGGGATGGGGAATCTAGGATGGTAAAACAAAAGGCAAGGTATGCAGGACACAAGAATTGGGAAACTATTTGCTGAGAACATATATGGTGACGTGCTTGATTGAGCCAATGCACAGTGTATTTTGGATGGAAAATTCATTTGTGTGTTGTGATGGGGAAAAAAGTTATAATAAAAAATAAACTATAAAAAAAAAAGAGAGAAGAGGATAGAGAAAGATAGCAAGTGAACAATAGAGGGGATGTTAGTGAGAAACAGATATGGTTTATTATCTGTTGATGATGGCGTGTATAGTATTCTCAACTGGACTGGTCTGGGAAGTATTTCATGATGGGTGAAGTCTTTTAACAAGCAAAATGAGAAATAGTGATTGCCTGTTTTAAAAAATTATAATAATAATAATTATTATTATTGGGAAATGCATGGAAAAGACATTGAATGATAAAGCGGGGAGATTGATGTCTCTGTATTGACTGACATGCATGGCATTCCCTTTTGAAAAAGCAATGGAGGTCAATGTAAAGTTACATGTAATCCAATATAATATAAAGAAGATTATGATGATAATAAAAAGAAAAAAAAAGAGATAATGCTGATAAATATTCATGACCCAACTCAGGGCCACCTAAATACATGAAGGAAAGACTGCTAGACTGCTCGAGCTAGAAGGAGAGATAGGTTGCAACACTATAATCATTGGGGATCTTAACACCACATTATCTCCTTTAGACAGATCATCTAGAAAAAAAAATCAGCAGAGAGATACAGGACCTAGATGATACTACAAGTCAAATCGATCAGACAGACAGCTATAGAACTTTTCACCCTAAGTCCACAAAGTATACACTTTTCTCACGACCACATAGAACCTTTTCAAAGATTGACCATATCATAGGGCACGAATCAATCCTTTACAGATTCAAAGGTATAGAAACTACATCCAGCATCTTCTCTGACCATAATGGAATTAAACTTGATAGTAACTTCAGGAAAAATCTTTGAAAATAAACAAACACATGGAAACTAAGCAACCTACTTCTGAAGGACTTCTCAACTACTGAAGAAATTAAGTCTGAAATCAAAAGACTTACGGAAACAGGCGCCTGCCCCACCCGGGCCCGGCTGCGGGTCTCCCGCCACCCCCGGGGACCCCACGCCGAGTGAGCAAGGCGACAGCGGGCAGCGTAGGCCCTGTGCCGGCCCCCCCCGCCCCGCCGCGG
>NW_006160088.1:349578-350191 GCF_000334495.1 Tupaia belangeri chinensis | reverse complement strand
GGAAACCATCTTGAGCTATCCACCATCTTGGAAACCATTAGATTTCAAAAAAAAATAAAAATAAAAAATAAAAAGAAATCATATGACCAACCATTTTCCCCAGAAGCAGTTGGGTTTCTAGACAACGGGAGAGATCCACCCATACCAATGATTGGTTCATGCTGTTCTATCTCATTTGCATTTTGGGCAACCAATCAATGCCCACCAGCCTGTATATAACTCGCCATTTTTCCTCAATAAACAGAAGACTGGAAGACTTGATCAGCACCTCATTCTGTCTCTACTGTGTGTGTGTGTGTGTGTGTGTGTGTGTGTGTGTGTGTGTGTTACGAATTTCCACAATCAATGGGACACTGCAAAAGCAGTCATAAGAGGGAAATTCATAGCAATTAGTGCACATTAAAAAAAAAGATGGGGGGACCAGCAGTTAGCATAATGGCTATGTCACTGGATTCCCATGTAGTCAACCACGGTTCACGTCCCAGACCCAGTGGCTTAAAACTCATGCCGGGCACATGTGCGTGTGTGCCAAAGATCCCGAGAGGAGAACGGAGGAGAAGGGATTGCGGCGTGGCCATACCCCCAGGGGGTGATTTCTCACTTTCTGTCTCTC
>NW_006160088.1:311434-349542 GCF_000334495.1 Tupaia belangeri chinensis | reverse complement strand
TGTAGCAAAAACCTCTCAAAAAAAAAAAAAAAAGATGGGAAGGTGGCAAATAAACAACCAAACATCATGCTTCAGGGAGTTGAAAAAAAATATATCAGGAGAAAATAAATAATAAAGAATAGAGCAGAAATAAATGACATAGAAAAATAAACAAACTATAAGGAAATAAATGAAAGCAAATGCTGGTTCCTTGAAAAGATTAACAAGATTGGCACACATTAGCCAGACCAATTAAGAGGAAGAAAGAAACCAGATAAATCAAATACATAATAAAATAGGCAATATTACAACCGACGCAATTTAAGTACAAAACATCATTAAAGGATACTATGAGCAACTATATGCCAACATACAAGAGAACATGGAGGAGATAGACAAATTCCTGGATGCATATAGTCTACCAGTATTGAATCAAGAGGACATAGAAACCTGAACAGACCAATAACAAGTCATGAGATTGAATCAGTAATAAATAACATCCCAGCAAAGAAAAGCCCAGGTCCTGATGGTTTCACTTCTGAATTCTACAAAACTTTTAAAGGAGAGTTAACCCCCATTCTACTCAAATTATTTCTAAAGATATAAAAGGAAGGAAACCATCCCAATTCATTTTATGATCGTCCATCATCTTCATTCCCAAAACAGGTAAAGACATGAAAAAAATAATAAAAACAAGAAAAACTACAGACCAATACTTCTGATGAATATAGATGCAAAAATTCTCAACAAGATACCAGCAAGTCATATCCAACAACATATAAAAATGATTATACATCACAATCAGGTAGGCTTTATTCCAGGGATGCAAGGGTGGTTCGACATAGTCAAGGTAATAAACATAATTTATTGTTATTGCCTTGCCATATGTTAATAATACACCATATTAACAGACAAAAACCATATGATCATTTCAATTAATTCAGAGAAAGCACTCAACAAAATAAAACATCCCTTCATGATTAAGACTCTCAACAAGATTGGCATAGAAGAGTCATTTCTCAACACAATAAAAGTCATATATGAAAAACCATTATACTGACTGTGAAAAATCTGAAAGTTTTTCCACTAAAAACTGGTACTAGACAAGACTGTCCACTTTCTCCACTCGTTTTCAACATATTGCTAAAGTCTTAGCCAATGCAATCAGAAAAGAGAACAATATAAAAGGCATGAGGTAGAACTGAAGAAAGGAACTCCTTTTACCAGAGCCACAAAATGTATAAGAACCAAGGAATAAACCTAACTAAGGAAGTCAAAGACCTTTACAATGAAAACTATGACAATCTTAAAAAATGATATTGAAAAAGACACAAAAAAGTGGAAGGACATCCCATGTTCTTGGACCGGAAGAATTAATATAATCGAAATGGCAATTCTATCCAAATTAACCTACATATTTAATGCAATCCCAATCAAGTTACCAGAGACATTCTTCACAGATCTAGAAAAGACAATCATAAATTTTGTCTGGAATCATAAAAGACCTTATATAGCCAAAGCAATCCTGAGCAAGAAGAATGGAGTGGGTGGCATCTCACTCCCTGACCCCAAAATATAATATAAAGCTGTGATAATCAAAACAGCATGGTGTAGGCACAAGAACAAACAGGTGGACCAATGGAATAGAATAGAGAGCCCAGAAATAAACCTGAAAGCTTACAGCCAACCAATTTTTGACTAAGAGTACCAGTCAATCCACTGGGAAAGGGGAAACCTTTTTAGCAAATAGTGCTGGAAAAACTGGGTATCCACCTGCAGAAAAATGAAATTGGATCCCCATCTTTCACCATTAATAAAAGTCAAATCAAAATGGACCAAAGATCTGAACCTATTACCTCAAACCATAAAACTACTGGTGAAAAACACTGGGGAAATTCTGGGAGACACTGAGGCAGGCAAAGAATTCTTAAATAAGACTCCAAAGGACAAGTAATAATCCCCAAAATAGACAAGTGGGGTTACATCAGATTTAGAAGTTTCTGCACAGCAAACGACACAGTAATTAATGTGAGTCAACAATCCTCAGAATGGGAGAATAGTTTTGTAAACTATGCCTTGAATAAGGGAGTGATAACCAGAATACACAGGGAACTCAAGCAGCTTACCAAAAACAAAGAAAATAAAAAATGATTAACCCAATTAAAAGATAAGAACATGAGCTGAACAAAAAAACTCTCTAAGGAAGACATATGAACAGCCAAAAAACATACGTGGAAATGCTCAACACCCCTCACCATAAGGGAAATGCGTGTAAAACCACAATGAGATATCACCTAACTCCTGTCAAAATGGTGAAGATTAAAAATACAAAAGTAGTAAGTGTTGGTGGGATTGTGGTGAAAGGGGAACTCTCCTACACTGTTGGTGAGAATGCAAATGGGCCCAGCCACTGTGGAAAACAATATGGAGATTCCTCAAAGACCTACAAATAGAACTACCATATGATCCAGCAATCCCAGTCCTGGGTATCTACTCAAAGGACAGAGCACTCATTCAGAAAAGCACTTGCACATCAATGTTTATTGCAGCATTATTCACGATTGCCAATATTTGGAACCAACCCAAATATCCATGAACAGATAAATGGATTGAAAAAGTATGGCACATACACTCTGTGGAATACTATTCGGCCATATATATATACCGATTGTCTGCACTCTATGGTAGAGATTAAAAGATTGGAGGACATAAAAGCAGTGAAAATAGTTATGGACACTGGAGATACTGGAGTGTGGAGGGAGGGTAGGAGAAGGGAAGAGTATAGGGAGGAAATCAGGAAGGAAAAATAGAGAAGCAAGACATTTGTGGGACACGGATATGGTTTATTGCCTATTGACGATAATGTGTATGGTATTCTCAACTGGCTCGGTCTGAGGTGTATTTCATGTTGGATAAATTCTCTTTACAAGCCAAATGATGTATAGTGATCAAATGTTAAAAAAAAAAAAATACTAACAAGGATAAAAAGTTAGAAGAAAGAAAGAAAGACCAGATAATCCTTAATGTCATCACATTGTAAGACCTGACTTAGCCCCACATCAATGTTCTCTCCAACTCCTAAACCCCACTAGACCTTTTTAGTCCACCAAACTCACTGGCTCTTTCTAGCCCCAGGGCTTTTATGTGCAGTGGCCAGCCTAGAATGCAAGTCGCACTAGCTGCTCTGCTTCTGGGCCAGTTGTTTTCTCCTCAGGGAAGTCTTCCAGACCACCCTATTTTGGCTCAATTATTCTATAACAGCAACTCAAAGCTGCAAAATTGTTGTCACTGTGTTGGTTTCATTCCTTTTCTATTTCCTCCTCTCTTCTTTTTAAAGTTTGTCCATTTATTTCCCCCACAAGACAAAGCGAGACCACCTCAGAGTTCCACCATGCCTGATTCTCCCCCAACCTTGCAGCGAAGTGGGATGACAGCTATCTGACCTGAACATGCCACCCAGGATCCAACACTCGGACTTCCCATATGGCTCCAGCACTGAGCAGAGGTACCCTACTGCCTGCACCACTGAGACAGGCCAGCCCGAGTTTCAGCAGAACTGCAGCCATTTTGAAATTAAGAAAGGCCTGTAAGAACAATCTGACCAAATACTGAGTCACAGGGAGATCTGTTTGAGGAATAGTCAGATGAAAAACCAGGAATGGATATTTGAAGAAAAACAAGAATCAGGACAATTGCTCATAGGAAAGTAATTGATTCATTGTTGTGAAGAATGGTTTGCACATGCTCATATCTTAAATCTATAAATACTGAGCACAGGCTGAGTTTTGTGAGACAGTTCAGTGGTTCTTGCTGCCTGTCTCCCTATAACCCAGTTGCAGAAATAAATGCCCTTCTTCTCCAGCTTCTGCCTCTCGTTTTATTATCTGCAAGTAGAACACCCAGACTTAGTTTGCTGGAAACACTACCATGACCTTCTATTTATTTTTGCTCCCAATGAATGTCTGTTCCCCTACTGGTCTCTAAATTTTATGTGAACAAGAACTATGCCTGGTTTTGCTCAGCTCTATAACCCAGCGCTTGCAACTAAGTGGTGCATAACAAGTGTCTGGTGAGTATTTAATGGGTGAATGCTACAGACAAGGCAGTAGAAGATGACTGGGAAGAGTCCTTTGGCACACAGAGGCTGTGCTGTCTATTCAGAGCAGAATCTACAAATAAAGATCATTCTACTCACACAACTTCCCAAGCTGGAGCATCAAGGAGTTCAGCATTTGTTACTGATAGGCATGCATTACAAATTTGGGATTTGTAATGGGACCACCCATCTCCATGAGAGCTTAAGTTGAAACGACAGAACATGGTCCCACTGAAGAAGACACCATGGGAAGGGCCTAAGGAAGACCCTTTGGCACTGGTGTGTTCTGCGTGTCTCCACCTGGTTTCCTGCATCCCACACTCTGAGGGGTGTGCAGAAACAGTCCACCATGCTCAGTGAGCCTTACCTGTCAACCCAGCCAGGATGCCCAGCACAGCAAGGAGGCCTCTCCAGCTGTCCTCCATCTCCACATGGTCTTCTACCTGGAAAAGTAAAGCAAGCAGGTCACAGCCACCACCGAGGCATGTCTGCAGTCAGAGAAGGTCTGTGCACCACTGACAGCAGCTCAGGAGTGTCCGGGGTAGATCAGATCAGTGCACCTCACATGGTTACCAGCAGCAGCCTCCCCAGAGAGCCTGTTAGGGAGGCCCATTCTTAGGCCCACCCCAGATCTAATGAAGCAGACACTCTGAAGGGTGGGCCCAGCAACCTGAATTCAAACAAGCCTGCTGGATATCCTTGTGTATGCACAAATAGGAGAATCCTTGAATTAAGTGCTCTTACCCACACACCGACGTAAAACTGCTGGGAAGCAAATGGGATAACCTGACCACTGAACCATGAACCAAGAGCATGGGCTTACTGTGATTCATTTAGATCATAATGCTTTAATTATTGAGAAAATAAATTCTGTCTACATTCTCAAGAGAGAAGACAGGTAACAAAATGAGCAAATAGATGATTTAGCCTATTAGAAGGTGGCAAGCAGTCTAGGGGGAATTAAGCCAGAAGAGGTGAGTGTACAGGGAGTGGGCTGGCTATCACTTCAAACAAGATGGTCAGAGAAAGGCTCTTGGCAAGGTGCACTTGAATGAGGGGACGAGACAATCACATAGCCATCATGGCACAGGAACAGCAGGTGCAAAGGCCCTGGGGTGGAGCTGTGCCAGGCCTGTTTGAAGAACTGCCGAGAGGGCTCTGCGTCAGAGCAAAGGGTGAGTGGACAGAGACAAAGTCAGAGCTAGGGGAAGCCCAGATCAACCAAGGAAGACCTAGCCACCCAGCTGGCACAAGAGAGCATTGTACCATATACATCTCGAGACTCTTTGTTCTTTGACAGCTTTGCTCACTCCTGCATGTTTTCTTTTTGCTTTTTCCTTCTTCCCAGATCAGGCCTATCCAAGGCACTCGCCACACAACGTGGTCCCCCTGGAACATTTAGGGTTAAATCACCTAAATGCTGAACATACCCTGAGCCATTTGTAAAAACAACATTCCTTAGCCTCAGGAAAAGGTCTCTTTATTTCAAACATTCCTCCACAGCATCGATGTGTAGAGCTCAGTGACCTGGGGTGGTTCTCACTTCAACCTGGCATCCACACAGACAACACCGCCCTGAGAGGGGCTCCACTTGTTCCTTCAAAATGTGAAGTGCCAGGTTTCATGCCCTGTGGCAGAGTGATATCATGTGTTGACACCCTCATCCAGAGCTCTGGTTTCTTTTCTTCTCCTACAGGCCCTAGAAGGCAGACCCACAAACCACCTGAGGCTGAAACACAGGGCCTGGAATGAATACCAGGACAATTACACCTCCTCTGATGACACCTTCAAGTTGCTGAATAACACACAGAATGTTTCTGTGAAAGATAGCAAGATACTAGAGCTAAGAAACTAACACATATTTCACATGTAACTGAGTATTTACAGCTCATGAGAAGAAAAAGGGGGTTCCTACCCCTTTTGTTTTCCTGATGCCTTCCGAAAGCAAACTTTGGCCTGTGCACTGAAATATAATTACTCATGTGTTTAATGTAAGGGTCTAAAAATCTGTGTTGCAGGTCCAGCCACAGTGGCACAAATGCTAGTATGTTGCATCTGCGATACTAGAGCCATATGGAAGACCAAGATTCAGATCCTATGATGGAAAACTTACCCTTGGTAATAATCTACAGTGGATCCCACAAACCCCTACAATTATGACTCAGTAACAAATTGGACAGCAGCTGCACACAAACCAAAATGAAACCATAGCCTTCCAAGATTGATCCAAGTTTCAGAATTAAGAAGCACCAAATAAATCATTTACAAATTTTCGAGGTTCAATCAACACAAGTTGACAAGTAGATGGTTCTACCAGTCCCCTGGAATGCAAGGCTGTAGCTGAGGACGATGGGGAAACTGAGCCATCTAGTTTAAAAAGGTTACACATTCTCCTGAGCGTAGTAACTGGCAAGTGTGAACCCAGTGTTATTGAAACTAAAGCAACAGATTAAGGTCCATTAGGAAATGCATCCAGTCACTGATAACGAAGTTGATTCAGGCCACAGACTAAAAAGAAATGACTTAACTTACTTAATGCTCCATTCTGCCAACATCCTCACATGCCATTCTCATTTTTTCTCAGTACGAGAGAATGAGACTGTAAAGAGTTTAGCAGAACAGGTCAGCTACATGCGGAGAGCTCCAGAAATTGCACTGCAGGGTCAGCACACCAATTTGGGAGGTGGGTGGGGGGCAGTATTTGAAGAGTATATGCAGTTAAAATGTTGTTAAAGCTGATTTCAAATTTAACTAAAACCAGGCAAGTTGCTTTAATTAAGTGAGGGCCTATGCCAGGTGTTGGGGGTTAATATCTTTTTGGGTTAGTTTTACAGAGACCTGAGATTTAACTTCTAATTTATTTCATTATGGAAGACTTTAATTGCCTATTTTTAGCTGAAAAGTTGAAAGACTTTTTAAAATATTAAGGCTTATTAAATTACATTAAACAGACAGGATTTAACACATCCCACCCCTCACAAATTCCTTACTACACTGACAAGGCAAGAACACTCAGAAGATCTGTCAAGACTCACCATACTAGTCATCTCAGGAATAGAACTGCTAAATCTCATTATCTCACTTAATTAACCCCTATTTATGGGTTGTTGGAGATAGTTTGATATTGTAACCTCCCATGTACCTGCAAATGTCCTGTTTTAGGGAGCAGTATGAAACACAAGCCCAAACAGGAAAGAGGGCAGGTGGTTTCTCAGGGTTAGTGGGAATTAGCTGTAACAAACCGTGAGTGGGGCTCACTCACAGCCTCCATATTAAATAGAAAAACCTCAGGCTGGACCATGCCATGGTGGTTAAGGGAGTCGCATCCCACATGGCTGACCAAGCAGTTCAAATTCCAGAACTGACAGTTTGAAAACACAGCAGGTGCATGTGTATGTGCATCCAAAATCCCAAAGAGTAGAGGATAAGGAATTTTGGTGTGGCCATTCCCCATGGAAAATGTTTTTTCACTTCCCCCTTTCTGTCTGTCTCCAGCAAACACACACACTCTCTGGCAAAATTAAAAATTAAATTAAATTAAATTAAATTAAATTAAATTAAAAAGACACCAACATTTCTTCTACACTCGAAGACTCCAGGTCTGTGTGCTCCTACATGGGGCAGACCATCTCAGAACTTACAGAGTCTTTGAAATAATTCTACTTTTCAAAAGCCCTTCTTGTTAGAGGAAAATGGCATTTACCAGTTTGTCCAGTGAACAATACGAGTCACAGTAATTTTTCAGCACTTGGATACCAGCACCCTAAATTCCAGGTAAGTCTCAGTTTTCAACACATCCTAAGAACAGCTCACTGTGAAAGTGACACTCACTCATTAGAACTCGTCTCAAATTTCTGAACTCTCCATTTTTAACTGTGCGGAAGTTGGAAAACAAAGATTATGTGCGTGATCATCCAGCTCCTCCCTGGGAAACCCAGCTCTAGGGGTCCCTGTGGAGAAATCCACTAGACAACCCATTGGAGGAGAGCCACAAACCAGAGTTGTCTCACCTCAGGCAGGTAAATCTCTCTGTGGGAGCTTCGGCAAAGGTTCTCGAATTCCAAAAGGCTCCTTGGCTGTTCTCTCTCCACACAGACGCAGGAACAAAGCCAGTCTGGACACTAGTGAGTTCCGAGCCCTCTCACAGTAACAGGAAGTTCCTGACGAAATGACTCCTTCACGTCACAGGACAGGCTATAAACAGAGGTGGCCCTGCCACAGGCCCCAGCCTCCTGAAAGGTGGGAGCTCCACAGAGGCGCATATTCCCTGTTAATCATTAGCCAGCCCCAAACTGCAGCCAAACAGGAAGTCCAGGCTGGAGGCTGAGAAGGCAAAAGCCTCCGGACCACACCTCCACAGGGGACTCCGCTCCCTCTCCCTCCTTGGAGACTTCCACAGTCCTTCAGAGCCAAGACCCTCTCCCCAGTCCAGCTGTCCTTTTCCACCAGCTGGAGGCTGACGGGCTCCTTCCTGCCCTAAGTGCCCATGGACGTCGGCTTCACCAGTCAGCCTTGCTCCTCTTGGTGCCTGGCAGAGGCCTGGGGCTGGAGAAACCGGTTCCTTCTTTCAGACAGACATCCGCAAGAACAAGTCCTTTTAAGAAAGAAAAAAGTCCTAAGGGTGAGGCCTCTGGAATAAGACAGCTTCAGGAGTGCAGCAGTTTCCTGTTCAAGGCACTGTGACAACTTCTAGTAAAGACCGTCTCCCAAACCCTGATGCATGGCATCATACTGGGCCATCTGCTTTTATAGTGATTCTTTCTGAATATCTGACTTTTCTCCTCCGTTATATTCCAGTCCTATAGGGAGACTTGGACCCAAGAGCATCTGCCTATTACACAGCCACCAGCAGAAGATGTAGGTCACACATTTAAAGGAAGACCCAGACAGCAATAGAAGGGAGAAAATGCTGTCCCTTCCAGTTGAAAGGGATCAGAATATGCCACCCCAAAACATGCCACTTAGGCATACAGATGATTTTCAGTTGAAGACATTTGAGATTCCACAAATGCCAAAAAAGAGCCTTCTCAGAATTTCTCTCAGAAGACTAAAAGCAGGAACTTCTGAAAAATAAAGCAGACATCAATCCCTTATGTTTTTATTGAAGTACTATAATTTTATATTCAAAAATCTGCTTTTGTAAATTTCACCCACTGAACTAGGCTGAACAGCACCCACCCAGTGCTCAGGTTCACCCAGATCCTCAGAATGTGATCTCATTTGGAAGATCTAACCATTAGAATAATGTGAGACCATCCTGTTGAAAGGGTGGACCTTTAATCCAATATGACTGAAGTCCTTATAAGAGAGAAATTAGGTCACAGAGAGATAATATGAAGACTTAGGGGAAGAAGGCCATGTGAAGATAAAGGCAGGGCCAGAAAGTGGCATAGCAGCAAAAGATGACCCTGTGTGGCTCACCCACCTGGGAAGTTTCCCAGTTCGAGTCCAAAGGGTTCCTGAGTACCCTGGCATGTGTGTTCTCCCTCTCTCGCACACAAAATAAATGAACAATCTTCAAAAGAAAGGGATAAAAAGGAGAGAGAAGTCAGAGCAACGCAGCTGCAAGCCAAGGAGTGTCACGGACTGCCAGTCATGACCGGAAGCTAGGAAGAATCAAAGAAGGATTCTCCCCTCAGGTCTTCAGAGGAAGCCTGGTTCAGTTGACACCTTGATTTCAGACTTCTAACTTCCAGAGCTCTGACAAATTTCTGTTGTTTTAAACTACCTAATTGTGATACCTTATAACAGCAGCCACATGAATCTAACGCGCCACTTTACCAAATGACTCAAGTGTTTTTCCATAGATTTGTGTTCTTCTGAAATAATTTTACATGGCTAAACAATATGATGTTTTGTTGATGTAATAGCAGTTATCTAAATAATTCTTTATTACTAAACATTAAATTTACCTATATCTCATGCAGTAGAAATATTTTACTTAAACATCCATATATACATAGTAGAATATAATGTTGTATACAACTTTATATCCTTTCTAATTTAATACCATATTATAAGCCTTGTTGCATATCATTAAAAGCCACTCATAAATATTATTTTAATGGCTTCATAATAATATGCTACATTATGATACATAACAAAATGTCATTCAAAATATATTATAATGACTGTAAGAATTTCCATGTGGTTAACCACTATACTATTTCTGTTCTCAATATTGAAAATAATACTGAGATCAGAGTAGAGAGGGTTGGTTTTATTCCTTTGAGTTTGTATTTAGTACTATATCTTGCACTGGGCTCTTTCAATTAGAATCATATGTCAAGCATTAATCACTTTTAAATTATTGTTAAAGTTACATTAGTTTCCAGCCCTGTGCCAATTGATAGTCCTGACTGCAGTGTCTTAGATGGTTTATATCATTATACCTACAACAGCATGGAATATTGCCATTTTTGTGCGGGTGGTGTGCTTGGGTGCACAGTTGATAAATCTCCCTATAACTAAAAATTTGCAGAATGTTCTCAGCTCATTGTGCTCCTTGATTCACAAAATCCATTGAGGACAGTAGGCCAGAACACTGTGTCCTCATGTAATAATGCTACATGTAACTGTTACTGGCTGTCTTTAGCTTTTTAACATCAACCAGATCACCAGATACACAAGTAGCAGTTTTATTATTAAGATAAGGAATTCATCCTTTATACAACTACTCAAAAACTCGAGCCCAGCAAATTGTGTGGTGATAAAGGTGCTGAATCCCATATGGCTGATTGCACATTCAAGTCCAGGACTAGCATCGTGAAAAATATGCTGGGCACGTTTGTTTTACAATCTGGGCAGAGCTAGGCAGAGATGACCTGTCCTGTTTCACTCAGAGTCAGCTGGGACAGTTCTACTGGGGCCAGAGAATCCACTTTCAAGATAACCCATTCACTTTGACTAGAACCTTGATTGTGGCTAAGCTGAGGATCATTATTCTTCTCCACATGGACGATCTACGGGGCCAGTCGAGCTTTCTCACAGTACAGCAACTAGGTCTCAACCAACTGCATCAAGAGACAAGAAATGGAAACACTAGTCATTTACAACCTGGATCTAGAAACTGGTACAGTGTCACAGTTTTATTCCATGTTATTACAACTGAATATTTGAGTCTGGGTAATTTATAAGTTATGGAGGTTTGTGTAGTTCATACTTCAGAGGTCCAAGGTGATGGCAGAGGACATCACATGGCAAGGTGAAGCAAGAGCAGAGTATGTCTGTACCCATATCTGTCTCCTTCCCTCTCCTAATAAACCCACCAAGATCTTATTGTAGGGTCCCCACCCTTGTGACCTTAATGTAATCCTAATCTCTTCCCAAAGGGTCCACCTTTCAATTCCATAGACAAATTAAATTTTCACCCTTTTGATCCTGTCACAAGCAAATTTTATCACATGAATTTTATGGAGACCCATTTATTCAGACTGTGGCAGTCATTGTATTGGTTTTCTATTGCGGAAAAACAACTGCTATAAATGTAGTGTCTTAAAACTGTGCCAGCTTATTACTTCACAGTTCCATAGGTCATAATCTGGTCAGATTTGCCTGGGTTCTCTGGGCAGGGTTTCCTAAAGCCAAAATCACGTTATCAGTCAGGCTTAGTCCTCATTCAGAGGCCCTGGGAACAAATCCACTTCCAAGTTCATTCAGGGTGTGAATCAAATTCATCTAGAGGGTACTCTCAGCTCCCAAAGGTCACTTACATTCCCTGAAGCAAAATAAGCAACAACATGTCAAATCCTCCTACTGTTTCAAATCTTTGTCTTCCTTTACTGCTGCCTGCTGTAAATAATACTCTGATCAGACTGGGCCCTCTCAGGTCTTCTCCCTTTGCCCCATAAGGTAACATAATAACTTTTCATATGTCACATTCACAGGCTTTCCCACATTGGAAGGGAAGAACGTGTGTCACCAGAGGTTCTGCCTACCTTTCACACCCACAGTGCCCTGTTAGCCAAGCAGTCAGAAGCCAGATTCAGGGAGGAGAGATTTAGATCCCAGGTCTCCATGGAAGAGTGCTGAAGAATTAGGAGATTATGTTTTAAAACCACCACAGTTTCTAGTCATTTTGGCTGTGTGAGAAAGCTATGGGAAAGAAGAGAAAACATCTAGACAAGCAGGCTCCCCTTGCTGACCTCAGCTCTTCTCCAAGGAGAAGGAACCCTGCTGGTGCACTTTGGTTTTGTCAATAGGGAAAGGGTGGTGTTTGCTGATGAGTGAGAGAGCTTAAAAATGTGCAAACCTTTTTAAAGCACTCATTATTTTGGGGGGCTTCTCTGGTTTGAGTGCTGTGTCCCCACCAAAACTTCATGCTTAATTTGGTATGCTGTGTGTCAATGTTGGGAGGTAAGAAAAAGGGAGATGATTGGGAAGAAGGGGACGGATCCCTCATGAATAAGTTCCTTCTCCCAGGAAGGAGTGAGCTCTTACGGGTCAGTTTCCAAAAGAGTAGGTTTTTATAAAGCAAGCATTGGCTTCTCTCTCTTTGTACTGCTTGTGACCTTCTGTTTCCCCCCAGGGGGTAAAGTAGGACATGAGTATCACAAGAACTGAGCAGATGCCAGCTCCATGCTATGGGACTTTCCAGCTACCAGAAACAGGAATCAAATAAATCTCTTTTCTTGTAAATTGCCCATTCTCAGGTATTCTGTTACAGCAATGCAAAACAGACTAAGTTAAGGGCCCTGTATTGGAATGTTGGCCCTAAAATAGGAGTGCCCACTCTGCCCTCACTTACCTGTCATGCAGCTCAGACACTAATAATTGGACAAAATTCTAAATATAAAGAGGCTCTTGAAAATGAACATACATTTTTTAAGACAAAATGTGTTTTGAAAATGAATCCCAAAGCACAAGAAAATATAAATTACCATTGGAATAGCACGATCTACTTATCTTCTTGTTTTTACTGGAGAATTCTCATTTTAGGCATGTCAAAATGACTTGCCATGTCATAGCTGTGCACCACTAAGAAATGACCATATTCCCCTCCTTTGGCAATTGGTATTTGCACAGGGACTTGGTAGTTGCTCAGGAAACAAAATTCCCTGGATATTATTGTTGGTTTTAGTAGGAGATTCGTCCTTGCTCTTGAAGATAAGAATTGAATCTGGGCACCAGCAGTTAGCATAATGGCTATGTCGCTGGACTCCCATGTGGTCAACTGCAGTTCATGTCCCGGACCCGGTGGCTTAAAACTCGTGCCGGGTGTGTGTGTGTGCGTGCCCAGGATCCTGAGAGGAGAACGGAGGAGAAGGGATTGCGGCGTGGCCATCCCCTGCTTTTGTGGCGCAGCCCCCCGTGCCCTTAACAAAAAAAAAAAAAAAAAAAAAAAAAAAACCTCTCCAAAAAACAAAAAAGAATTAAATCTACTTTAACTTCAGAAATGAACATTCACCATGCAAGCTGTCATGGGTTGAATTGTGTTGCCCAAAATGACAACTTGGAGTAATAAGTCCAGTGCCTGTGAGTATGGACTTATATGGAGAGAGAAAATACAACATAAGCAAGTTAAAATGGGGCACTAGAGTGGGCCTAATCTAATGTGACTGGTGTCAGCAGAGGGGAAATGTGGACATGGATACAGACACACATAGAGGGAAGATGGCGGAAAAGACACAGGGGGATGGCCATGTGAAGACAGAGCCAGAGACTGGAAACGTGAGGCTGTAAGTCAAGGTCGTCTGGACCTCCAGAAACAGGAAACAGCAAGGAAGTTCCTTTCTCTGCACATTTCAGACCCTGCTGGTTCCTTGATTTCTCCCTTCTAGCCTTCAGAACTGTGAGCAAATAGACACATATTCAAAAAGTTTGTGAAAGAATGGAATTGAAATACATGTTTATTTTGGTACAAACTGTGTTTTAAATCCATGCATGTTTTTTTTTTTTCCAAAATACACACTTTCCACTTTTTGAGGACTCCTTTCTACATTTCTGCTATTCTAATTCACCCAGTTTTGGGTCTTGGTGCAGCAGCCTGGGGCACTGAAACACAAGTGTGGGCTCAACCCATTATTTTCTCCAGCTGCTACCCACAAGACAGTGAAAAGGCTGCTGTAAATCCAACTTCTGTGGGCCTCATTTCTCCCATGTGGTCAGCAAGTGTAAACATACCTATGAGTATAATTTATTTTCCTGATGTGTTTCTTTCAGGCATTGAAATCAGGGATCAGCCCTGTAGTGCGGTGGTTAAGCACTATGCATAGAAAGCTAGATCCCACATGGCCACTGGAAATGAATCCCAGACCCAGGGGCTTGAAAACATGCCAGGCTCCTGTGCCCAAAATCTTAACAAGATATAAATGTGTAAGAAAAAGGATTGTGGTGTGAACACACTCCCACTGAAGGAATTCATTCTCTCTCTCTCTCTCTCTCTCTCTCCTCTCTTCTTTCTGGTGAACACATCTGCCTTCTGGTAATGTTCTAAAAAATTTAAATTAGGGTCTGTGGGTTGTTGGAATCTTCTGTAATATCCCGAAACTCCAAATGATGGGTTTTTTTCCATTTGATATTTTAGATCTCTATTTCAAGCCTTGAACTGGCTTAATATTACTTTTCCTTCCTCTCTAGTGATTTGTTGTGTGTATTCTCCTGGCTGATCACACCTGGATATCTACACTCTGCATTTATTATATTCTTGCCATTCCATAGGCCAGTTGGCAATCCCTTTCCAGGGGAACTTTATCTTTATTGTCTCTCTTTTCTGAATTGAAGGACTATGACATATTCATCTTCATATTCCCCACAAGACGTGATACTGCGTTATACATAAGGGTGCCCATGAACATCCATTTCACCCTGTGGTAGCAGAATCCCCACATTTTTTAGCTGGGCACGAAATACAGACTGTGCTTCCCAGCTACACATGCATCCCAATCATGCAGCTAAGTGTGACTTGGTATTGAAATTCTAATCAATGAGATGTGAATAGATTCTGATCTGAGAGAGAATATTGTTTCTCTCTTTCCTGTTTCTGTCTTCCCATTGGCTGATCAGTAAGAGTAGTAATCAGTCACCATGTCCTTTGTTTTTTTTAATCTTATTTCATTTTATTTTTAAATAAGCCTTTACAGATTCAGAGGTAAAGTGCATAGCACAGATTAGTGTCAGAGTAGGGATTCAAACCTCACACTTACAGGACCACTAAGTTATGAGCCAGGCACCACGCAGGCTGCTGAGCTGATGGGCACAAAAGAACGTGTAGTCTCTTCCATTCCTCGAGTCTTCCAGCTCTGCTACAATCATGCCGATTTGTTGCCATTTCATAGTTGGCACTCTTAGCTGCCTAGCAGCAGCTGCTTTGTCACATATCCCAGTGTGGGTCCAAAAAAGGAGATTGCAGTAAAATGTGCTTTGTGTCCATTGTCTCTAGCTTGTGTTTTCAGTGGGGAGAAAGTACATTTCCTAGGTGACTGCCTAGTGTAAGCCCCCCAAAAGACCAAGGAAGATTAAATCTAGTTACTCGCAATGCTTAGGGACCCACCAAGTCACGATAATTTTGGCTCTTCGTAGCTAAGTGCTTTTCTGTTAGGATGGAAGGAAGAGGAATGTGGGAGAAGTGATGCCTTCTCGGTAAGTTCAGAAGGGAGGCAGGACAGGTGGATTGAAGGAAGTTGAGCTGACGAGGGCACTAAAAGGCAGGCCCACCCCACAAGTAGTTTTTTATAGCAAGAAATACTCTTATGTCTTGTCTAAGTTTCTGATATGATCTCTGTTACAACAGCCAAACATCAATATATCCACAAACATAGATACATAGAAAAAAAGCTGCAAAGTAGAAAAATTACTGGGCAAAGTTTTGGTCCTATGTAGTTAGGAAAAAACATGGAATTGAGATTACAAATGCTGCAAGTCTCCTCACCCCTTTAAGACTCCATTTCTCTTCTATAAATAGTGGCAACAGCACCCACCAGATGGGGTTGCAGTTGGATTAAATCTAATATGCTTGTGAAGTGCCAGACATGTAATAGGGGGTCAGCAATTCTAACTATAATAAACTGTCACACACACACACACACAAAGGAGTCCTTTCAGAAACTAAAGTTTCATTTAGACACCATTATATGCCTCTTTCCTGGTGTAGCCACAGGGTTATTAGCTTGGGTGGCTATAAAAGAAGAAACTGAAATAAGGATCAGTGAGCAGGTATATTTGAAAGGGGATTCCTCAATGCAGAGAGGGGATATGGACAGAGCCAGTGTGTCATCTCTAGGGTTATCATAGCCATAACCTTGGTAGCCTAAAACAACATATATTCTCCTGTAGTTCTAGAGGCAAGTCTAAAACCAAGGTGTTCTCAAGGCCGTGCTCTTCACGGCACCTTTAAGGGAATCTTTTCTTGCTTATTCTCAGCTCTGGCGTTTTCCTTCAATCCTAAGTCCTCCATAGCATGTAGCTGATGGACTTTTCATTGCTCATTTAGACTGGCTACTTCTGTGTAACGCAGCACACAGTAAAGAGACCGGATCTCAAAGTTGTGTATTCACAACATGCCTCTTTGACAATAAAATTCTTTTATTAAATTATTTCATCTTTATTTATTCATTTACTTACGTTAATTTGACCAGAGAGAGAGAGAGAGAAAGTGAGAAAGCAAGCCACCAGCCAGGTCAGGGTCTCAAGCCACGGTCAGCCATGTGGGAATGCAGTCACCATGCCACCTGCTGTCCAATAATAAAATTCTTGATTTGAATTGATATTATGCAGATTCCTAACTGATAAATCATTCCTCAAGGAGGCCCTCCATAGTTTTTTTGGGGGGGTGGAGAGATTTTCACTATAGGGCGTGTGCGCTCACCAGACAGACAGAGACATAGAGACAGAAAGCGAGAAATCACCCCCCAGGGGGGATGGTCATGCCGCAATCCCTTCTCCTCCATTCTCCTCTCGGGATCTTGGGCACGCACACACACGCGCCCGGCGTGAGTTTTAAGCCACCGGGTCCAGGACACGAACCGTGGTTGCCTACGTGGGAGTCCAGCGACATAGCCATTATGCTAACTGCTGATTCCCATCCATAATTCTGGCAGCATAGCAGGCAGAAAAGGCAAATATATGTTAAGGGCAGGTATCAATCTCAGGGCAGAAATATTACCTCCCCCTGTGACTGAAGGAGTCCAATGTAATCACCTTTCTGCCAAGTGATCCCTATGGCTGGCAACATAAGACAAACACAACATGCCTTCAATAGAGACAGGCTGCATCAGCCTTAGTGGAGGGCCACGCAGATCCTCTACCCAGCCTGCCATTATGACTACCCTTCCCACAGGCCATGACATGAGCTCTAGACCGAGGGCAGAGGCCAGCTGGCACTACCAGACCAGTCACCCTATCCACATGGGTGTAGAAGCATTGGGGCTCTTGGAGACACCAACATGAGACGCACAGATACGCATGACTCCTGCCCATTTCCAACAGCCATCCATCCACAGGCATCATAGTTTCTGACTTCCCATTGTGCTTCTTCCAAGCCTCCACTAGAGGTCTCCCTCTGATTTCTGAATTTCTGGTTAATTCTTCCAATTAAAATCGCTCCAATTCACAGGCTACAAGAGGGAAACAGTTATCTCAAGTCCTTACCTATGCATCAAGGTCTTTCTTCATGCCCTCTCCTACTCTAGCTCCATTCCACCACCTTCCTCCTTGTCCATAGGAGTTGAACATTCAGAGATGTGCACACAGACACATACACATAGAAAGAGAGAGTAAAAAGTGACTGAGTGAGAGGGAGTTAGGAACCAGACAGTATGCAGTAAAAGAAAATCACAATCCCCATCTCATGTCATTCAGATTAACTGTCAGGAGCTAAGAGCACCAGCCATTCCCTGGGGCCTTCCTAGTCTTTACTCTCTGCTGGGAGCTTGCAGATCACCCAGCCCCAGGGTTCTGGGAGCCCCAACTCCATCTCCCAGTCCAGGGCTTGGAGATCTCCCTCATTCACCCAAAGTCATCACTGCATATTTTTTTAACTCAATTTCCCATTTAAAGCATAATTACCTGCATTAACCTATGATGAGATCTGAGAGATAGACGTGGTGTGCCAGTTATGTTCTCTCCTTATTCACATTAAAGTCCTAATCATTACGATCAAAATCATGTGTTTGTGTTTCCTAAAACCATTGTGAACGATCTGAGGGGGAAATTGTGATCTACTCCAAAGCCAAGTTTTGTAGATTGAACCCTGTCTCGTCTCTGGAGGAGGAAGAGTCTGTTGAAGTACTTAAAACCTAAAAACTTAAAAGTGCTACACCTTAAAGCCATTTAATTTTAGCTGCGTCAGAGACAAAAGAGGTCCTGCTGCTTTCTGGTGTGGAAAATCACTCCGGGGTTTCTATAATGTTAGATGAACAAATGGGCTTGATTTTACAAAAAAAGAGTTGGGGTTCCATTTACTTAAGTCAAGTGGTATCTGGAGTCATTAACACTAACTGGTATTTACGAACTATTACCATGTCCTACATTAGCTGTGCTTTATGACTTTCAAGAAATATCTAAAACACATTAAATAGTTTTACACCCATACAAATAGCATACTCTCATATTGCAGGTTTTTACATGCCAGATGGATAAAAGTAGGCCCTGTGATAAAGCCAAAGGAGTCTTAATCTCTTTACTTGGAATAGAGACATCACAACAGATAAGACAGCCAATTTAGCAGAGCAGAGTCCAAGTAAGTCTTATTGAACATCTTGTTTCATTGACTATCCTGATGAGATGGTAAAAAGCTTCTTTACTACAGCTCTCTAGGAATAAGGATTGCTTATTGTATCAAAATTAGTTTGAGCCACTGTCCCAAAACAAATCCACATAAACCCAGTTTGCCAGCAGCCATTTTTATTAGGGAACTTTTGTACAGAGGTATGTCTTGGGTGGCAGCAAGATGGGTCAGGGCCCATGCAGGACAGTTCACCGTACTTACAGGCACTGTTCTTTAGTCTGTGCAAATCATGAGTTACAATATATACACAAGGAGTATTGCCTCAAGGCTGATGATTGGGAACATACTGTGTTGTTGATACACTTGGTGATGTTAATTAATTCATATTAAACATTGCTTCAAAACACAGGTTAATTGTCATACTTACCAGCCTGGGATCCAGGAACTGAACTTTCTGGAACCAGAATACAGCCTGGCTTAATCAATACAGAGATCAATATGGAGGGTAAGAGCATAAAACAGAGTCACTCTGGCTCTGCACAGTCATGCACAATTCAAACACATAAGGAAACCCCAAATGTGGGGACTTGCACTTAAGGTGTTATTATCTCGTACAATGAAGTGCACAGGTAAGCAGTCCTGGGCCAGTTGACAAACTCTTTTTCCATCTTTTCCTCTGCCATTATCAGCATAATGACGTCTCCCCAGCATCCTTTCACTGTCTAGCTGTGGGCTTGTAGAAAGAAAAAAATCTACAAGAAATGTTCTGGCCAGCTGAATAACTGAGCTGATGGAAATTTCCCAGAAGCTCCACATAACACAGTGGCTGAAATATTGTCACATGTCCACTCCTGCAAAGGACAATGAGGCATGTATTCTTTTAGTTAGGCATGTTGTTGACCCAAATAAAAGCACTCAGGATAAAGAAGGAATTAATGCAGAACCAGTAGGTGGCATGGTAGTTAAGGTGCTGGACTCCCATAGGGCAGACTGCAGTTCTAATCCCGGATGCGATGGCCTGAAAATTACACTGGGCACGTGTGTGTGTGTGTGTGTGTGTGTGTGTGTGTACAAAATCCCAAGAGGAGAATGGAAGAGAAGGAACTGTGACATAGCCGAGGGCCCCAGAGAGTTGTTAAAGAATATCAAAATTTTCCATACTCCTGCCAGTTTTCATAAACAAACTACAACCTCATTTATTACACCTAAGACTGCTATTTATGTTTTTGCTAGGTTATAGGCAATCAAAGCAGCTTTGGTTTCGGTCAGTCATAGGAATGCCACCTTTTAAGTGGTGTTAATGCAGGGACCAGCAGTTAGCGTAATGGCTATGTCACTGGACTCCCACGTAGTCGACCGCATCAATACAGAGATCAATATGGAGGGTAAGAGCATAAAACAGAGTCACTCTGGCTCTGCACAGTCATGCACAATTCAAACACATAAGGAAACCCCAAATGTGGGGACTTGCACTTAAGGTGTTATTATCTCGTACAATGAAGTGCACAGGTAAGCAGTCCTGGGCCAGTTGACAAACTCTTTTTCCATCTTTTCCTCTGCCATTATCAGCATAATGACGTCTCCCCAGCATCCTTTCACTGTCTAGCTGTGGGCTTGTAGAAAGAAAAAAATCTACAAGAAATGTTCTGGCCAGCTGAATAACTGAGCTGATGGAAATTTCCCAGAAGCTCCACATAACACAGTGGCTGAAATATTGTCACATGTCCACTCCTGCAAAGGACAATGAGGCATGTATTCTTTTAGTTAGGCATGTTGTTGACCCAAATAAAAGCACTCAGGATAAAGAAGGAATTAATGCAGAACCAGTAGGTGGCATGGTAGTTAAGGTGCTGGACTCCCATAGGGCAGACTGCAGTTCTAATCCCGGATGCGATGGCCTGAAAATTACACTGGGCACGTGTGTGTGTGTGTGTGTGTGTGCGTGTGTGTGTGTGTACAAAATCCCAAGAGGAGAATGGAAGAGAAGGAACTGTGACATAGCCGAGGGCCCCAGAGAGTTGTTAAAGAATATCAAAATTTTCCATACTCCTGCCAGTTTTCATAAACAAACTACAACCTCATTTATTACACCTAAGACTGCTATTTATGTTTTTGCTAGGTTATAGGCAATCAAAGCAGCTTTGGTTTCGGTCAGTCATAGGAATGCCACCTTTTAAGTGGTGTTAATGCAGGGACCAGCAGTTAGCGTAATGGCTATGTCACTGGACTCCCACGTAGTCGACCGCGGTTCGAGTCCCAGACACGGAGGCTTAAACTCACACTGGGCACATGTGCGTGCATGCCCAAGATCCCGAGAGGAGAATGGAGGAGAAGGGATTGCAGCGTGGCCATCCCCCTTGGGAGGTCGTTCCTGCTTTCTGTCTCTCTGTCTCTCTCTGTCTGTCTGGCAAGCGCACGCACCCTATAGCAAAAACCTCCCCCCCCAAAAAAAAAGATAAAAAAAAACTGTGTTAATGCAGACAAACTTCAGAATGTAGCCAACCCAAATTGTTTTCCTACCTCATTTCTCCACTTTCATTTTTAGACATCACTTTCCTCTTCCAGAAATTAAATATCACATGACCACGAGGCTCCCCAGAGTTACTTGGAAGTTGGTCCAGCAAACTGCCTGATTAGAATCATGTTAAGATTTACTGAATTAAACTTCACTCAATTAAATTGGCTGAGTTTTTTATTATTATTATTCTTTTAACAGAGTGATTTCTCACTTTCCCTCTCTCTGTCTCTCTCCAGTGAGTGCATGTGCCCTATGGCCAAAACCTAAAAGAGAAAAAAGAAAAAAACTAACTAAATAAATAAATATTTCCACTAACTTCTATTATCGGTATAAAAATGAAAATTTATTACATTATCTGAAGAAACGAATTTCTTTTAGAGCCAAGCAATTCATTTCATAAATTTTATGCAATGAACCCCTGATTTCTCTTTTAAAGAAAGACTCATTCTGACATCATATTTAAAAAGATGTATATGGATCAGGAGACTGATTCTAACACTAATGAGAATAAAATTAATATTGTGTCTTGCCTTAGGGAAGACTGGAGCATTGTTCTCATCCCCACAGACAGAACATAGCACACTACCCTTTGACCCATAGTCACCTACAGTTCTAATGTCTCAGTGCGGCAAGTCTGAGGACCATGGTCTTTATCACGTACCTACTCTTGTGATTCTCTGAATTCCAAATGCCTTGCGGCAGGCAAACTCTCAGCTGGCCTCAATAATCTACCTCCCAGTATTCCTACTCTCATCTTATTTCCTTCCTTTCAGTTTGGGCTGGACTTTTGACCTGCTTCTGACTAACAGCTAATAGGAAAAGTGATGTTTATGTTGTTGACACATTTGATTATGCTAATTAATTTACATAGTAAATATATACTGAGTCTTCACAGCATTGATCACAACGCACAGTTTATCTAAAAGGATGTGCAGTAGAACAGCGTTTATGGTAGATAGTGAGGTAGAGTGAGATCATCTCTTTTCTGAATCATCATGGCCTGACTGCAGCCCCAAATTATTAAATCAAGCAGTGATTTAGGTGCTGCTGAGAAGGCATTATAGATCTGATTAATGTTAATCAGATTCACAGTGAAACATATCATCCTATATAACCTGGGTAATATTGATTCAATCCATTGGAAGGCTTTCAGAGCAGGAAAAAGGCTTCCCAGAAGAACTCCTCCTCCTTCTTTCTTCCTACCTATGTCCCTGCTTTCAGGCTCCAGCTTCTCTGGGTTTTCATCTCCACCTGAGAATAACTCACACCTTAGGTCCCAAACCAAAGTTCCCAGAGTTTAGACTCTGACAAGTTCACTTTCGGCAATTCTCCCCACAGCCACTGCTGTTGTGGCCAGAGGGACAGGTCACAATATATAAGAATGGCTGCCAAGGGTCGCTCTGTGAGGCCAGAGCACAGAGCTGTCAGAGGACCATGAGTTCCCCAGAATACATGCTTTAGAAGCTGCTGGCTTTGGCTCAGATCCTGCCCTAAACTGGACCCAGCTATGGCTGGGCCCACCCCACCTTGGTCATAAAGCCCATCCACCACTGGACCTTCAGTGTGCAGCCCTCCTCCATGACAGCTGTTGGGCTCTGGGCATGGATACCCCTTGTGAATTCTCTGTGAGCAGCTCTTCACATTGGCCCTCAGCACCCAAAACTCCGTGCTGCATTTCCATGTGAAAATCTTCTCAAATTTTCTGGCACCTTCCAGTGCCTGAGTCTAGTTCTTATGCTCAACTGCACTTTCTACCCCAAAATTGTGTGACGCTAAGTATAAACAAAATGTGCTATTCATAATTGCCATTCATCCCTACATATGCAGTCAAAATACTTAAATAGTTCAAGCATGTGTCGAGGTGTTGTCATGGTCTCCAGAAATGCCCCCCCTTGTGCAGTTGAGAACCTGAGCTTCATTCTAGGCGAGAGCTGGTTTCAAATACCAGCTCTGTCCTTACTATCTTTGCAATCTTAAGTAAGTTACTTAACCTCTCTCCAAGCTAGAGTTGCTAGATTTAGAAACAAACAAATTAAACAATAACAGCTCTTCCAGTTAAATTTGAATTTCACATAAACAAAAAATAATTTTTAGTGTAAATATATCCCAAATATTGCATGGGACATACTTAGACTGAATATTAATTTTTGGTTATCTAAGTCTTTGAGACACACTTAAACTAAAAGATGATGTGTTACCTATCTTAAATTAACTGGACAGCCTATATATTATCTAGAAACCCTACAAGCCTCATGTATTCATCAGTAAGATCAAGATAATAATTCAATTTTCTTCCGTGACATGGCTGTATGGATTTTATGAAATAATGCATGTAAAGCACAGGTGCATTATAAACGCTCAGTGTAATTTTTGCTCTTGCAGATAGTATACATTTTCTTTTGAAAGTCTTAGTGTATGCTTGCTGCCCTGGAAAATTAATAGCTCCCACTTTTACATTCAGAACTACCCAGTTTGGATGATAACTCATGTGGTCATCACAGGTACAGGGACCAAATGAAATAGTTTCCATTTCAACCACCAGATGGCAATGCAAGGTGAGAAACTGAATGCGAAAGAATTGTACGTAAAATTTTACTTTGCTAAATCCCTGAGTTGGTTCCCTCCCCATCCTTGCCCATACACCCACACTTCATTTTATTCAGTGAGATTAGGTGACTCAGTATTCTATGAATGCTCACCCTAAAGTTGGAACACATACACAAAAAGGAACACTATATTATACTAATTATAAAACCATGAATGATTGTTCTCCAGCCATATTTTCTTCTGAGATGAAATGAAATTGTGTTTCTACCTTCAAAATTCAGGTTAAAATTAGCCAGCACATTCTTTGTTTGCTACAAGAACAGGAACTTCTTTTCTTATCTGTTTACAATCTATCCTCTGAATGTAGGGTAATATCTACAGCAGATAGGTACTCTAGGGAGACTGAGTGAATGGATGGATGGATACTAAGGATGATTATCAAGAAAATAAATATGCAGACCTCCATAGCTTTCTGAAAGCTAGAATGATGTGGCCACATTAAAAACAAAAACATATATTTGCCTTTAGAAAGAAAACCTTATAGCATCAGAGATTATTAACTGTTCATCAAGGGAGATTTTTATTAAAACCCAGGGCCAAACAGGGTTTGGGAAACCCGGGGAATACCGTATGCCAAATAGCAAACTGGTCAAAGATAGAAATCTTTTCCAGACCAGGGTATAAGAAAATGGGTAAGTTCTTTTTCACTTCTATCAATAAATAAGACCCCACACACACATACACACACAAAGCATGTCAAGTAACATCAGTCACAGGCTGGCTCCATGGAGCAGCAGCAATGTGCTGCTCAAGAGAAGCGATTCCACATGGCGGCCGCAGTTCAAATTCCCAGCTTGGTCCTTCTTGAAACTTGCTGGGCACGTGCACAAGTACCCAAGATTCAAAGGGCTGGAGGCGTGAAGGAAAGAATCATGAGGTGGCCAAACCCGTGGAGATTGCTCTTCTCTCTGTGTCTCTTTCTCTCCTCCCTTATGCATGTACACATACTTATGAATAAAAGGATGAGTTAGCAAAACAGAAAAAGAAAATGAGAAGCATTTTCAAACACTGAATCCTATTTTCTGTTGAAATTTTAACACTAAAAATATTCACAGGATCACCATATGTGTGTAATTTTTGATGCAAAAGAAATACATAACCATAATAAAAATGCTCACAATAACTTTCTGGTGGCATATGAGAGACTGAAGGCAGATGGCAGTTGCACTAAAATTTCATGGTCAGCATCAATGCTGGCTGGCATTGATGCTAAATAGTACTTCTCTTTTTTTTGATGCTAAATAGTACTTCTTACAATCAAATGAGTATCTAAATTTCAAAACAAAAAGCACTACATGAGAAAAGATTATTTAGGTACAATGATGCTTTCTCCCAGTCTGAATTTGTCTTTTAAATAAACTTGTCTTTCCTGTTTCCTTCCGCCCATCAGCGGTAAGTTTTCTTCAAAACAGTCAAGAGTCCTTAAATGAAGACTGCACACATGCAGAGTCAGCAGGGCAGGTCGGTGGGGAAGAGAATTGAGTTGTCAGCCGGTACTCAGTAGCTGGTGGTTAGGAACTCACCTGTGACTGCACCTGGGCGTATCCATGTGGGTCCTTTGGCTTTTATGAACATCTGATTCTGAATCACTCAGACAGTGGATGCTGGAGGCAGGATCCGATCATGGTGTCTACCCAGCAGGAACTTCTTAGCTCTCTAGCTCAGGCTCCATCAGTAGGATGAGTGCACTCCCTCCATCTTCGTCTGCCCTCAGACAATCCTCCTCAGCATGTGAAGTCCCTGCTTGGCCTAGATTGTGTGCCCACTCCTCGGCTAGAGCTGGGCTGAATCATGGAATAACAGCCTCAGCAAAGACACACGGGAGGAGGAGCACTTTTCCAAAAAGAAGTTCAATGTTTTTAAGAAGCAGAGAAGATGCTGGATAATCAGACATCATCAAAACACTCCCTGGGCTTTACTGAGAGAAATGATTACTTTTTCCCCCCAAGTGCCTGCCTGCCTGTAGAATAGATTCTTTCTTTCATGGAAGTGCCTGATATACTGTCTCCTCTCCCTCCTACCTCTCACTCTTTCCCACAGGACTATGAGAGACCCTGGGAGAGAGAGGGAAGAGGATTGGGAACCTCCAGGGCTGACAGAACACATAGTTAGGCTAGCCTGATCCCAGACTCCTGTTCATTCACACTCCAGTCCTCTCTGCACTAGCTCCTCTCTATCTGGGCTCAGGCCAAGCTTAGAGGCCTCATCTCTTTCTTGGATGTGAGGACTTGAGCTTTCTAACTAGCAGGACAAATGACAGAGCAAGCTCCTTCCCAAGACTGGCTGGGAGCTGCTGCCTTGCTGGCCTGACACTTGCCTAAGGCCCACAGTGAGTGCTGGAGGGAGCTGCCCAAATTCCCTCAGGACCAAGGCCCTCACAGCCTCAGCTGCCAGGCTATGAACTTCAGCCAAAGGGAGCTGACTAGCTCAAGGCTTCTTTCCAACCCAGGGGTATCCAACAATCCTATTCAGTGACCACCATGTGTGGGGATTCAAAGGTCTAGCCCTAGGCCTCAGTTCAGGACATCTCTTAAGGAGTATCTACTCTCTCAGCTCCCTGTGGGGAAGGTGAGACCTCTGCTAGAAGTAGATTGCTGTGCAATTCCTCCTCTGGACAATCCTGCCTCCTTCCCTGTTCAGTACAGTTCCTAACAGCCCACCATAGGATTCCATGCACAGCTCTTCATCTCACTGACTTCTGGTGACAATTGGAAGCAATGCAGGACCAAGGAAGCAGATTCTGAAATGAGGATTAGACGTGGAACCATCCACCATCTGGCCAGCACAAAGGACCCCATACCAGCAGTAGCCAAATACTGACACTTCCCAAAGTAGTTCCGTGTCCCTAAGTAGTTCAGTTCCAGTTGTGACTGTGACTCCCTTCAGTGATGATAAACTGGGAGGGGATCCCTTTGGACAGGAATGCACTGACAGGCTTGAGATGTAGTAAAGTAAGGACCACAGGTCCAGAGGGCTGTGGTGCTGTGTGGGCACTGGAGAAACACAGGAATTCCTGGGAGTGATCAACAATCAGTTTAAGGCATGAAAGAATGCCAGCGGGCCTCCTTGGCAGTAAATAGAGACACATTTCCTGCAGTTGGGGTTGGGACATAGAACAAGCTGAGGATCAGGCCCAGGACTTAAGTACAAGGGTAACAGCTCCATGGAGGTTGGCTTCCCAACCCTGACAAGTCTGTAATGGCAAAGGAGGGGCCTGTTTGGGAAGGATCCAGGCTCTCAGATTGAGATGGTGACAGCTGGATCTATATACCTGAAAATCCTACATCCTCTAGTCTACATGAGTGGCTCAGTCTGGCCTGATTAAGGCATCTTCCATATCTTGCTTGAAGGCAATGTAGAGGCTCCTGCCTTGTAAAAAAAAAAAAAAAGATAAATCTATGGCCCCACTCCCTGTGCAGGATCAACTCCTAAATCACCATTGAATCAACAAAGGCCGCTGTTACACATGGATGGGAGAAGGAATACTTTCAGTACCCACATGACACTTAGGGCTGTCTGTTGGTGCAACTTTGTCCAATGTTAACAGCAAATGGAGAGGTGCAGTAGCTGTGAATTCCCTTCTCACTGCTCACCAGTGAGAAGGGAAGGAAACCCTGGGGACGAGGGTCTAGGTCACCATAAAGGGCTAGACTTGGTGATGCCAGCTAAATGCTGGGAGAATCAAAACCAAATAGCAGAGGAGGGAGGTCATGAGTGACAGCTATTGCCCCTAAGCCACTTCCGCGTGAAGACAGTGTGCTCCAGTAACCTTTCTGTTGTAGGTTTCTCCAAGAAAGGAGAAATAGAATCCTGGAGGCACTCTTGCCAGAGCGAGCGAGCTCATTGCTCAACGCAGCAGTACTGCAGTGGGTGCTGTGGTGTGTGGGCCAACTCCTGCCCTCATATCAGAACACTCATTCCCTTGAAGGCTGGGATGTTTTCTGCTGATGGTTTACAGCTCGATTTCTTCTCAAGTCTGTCCTTGGTCAAAAGGAGCAGCCTTACCAAAGGTTTAACTGCCCACCTAGCCAGGGGCAGCCAGCATCCAGTGGCTCATCAGTGCTAAAATGCAAATGCACAGCTCCCTAACTTTCATCCAATGCATCTTTGAAATTCCATCCAGGCCTCAGAGTTCTCAGTGAGATCAGCAAAGCCCTGGGGCAGCTGTGTCACAGTCTGATTTCTCCTTTTGCCAAGTCCTGCTCCTAGCTCCTTCACAGTGTTGTTCCTGAGAGTTTCCCCAGGGACCACCTGCACATAAATCTCCATTCCAATGTCTTTCTTTGGGGCTCCTGGCCTACGGGGGTGTGTGTGGGGGAGGGGGCAGTGAAGGAAGGAACATGGAGGTTAAAGTTCAGGGGCAGACCCAAAACACACTGTCATCCACATTACCCAGTGAATAAATCTACTAGTCTGGTGCCAATCTATTTTTTTATTTTCAGTCATTCAAAATTCAGGAGCCAGCAGGTGGTACAGTGGTAAAGCCACTGGATCCCACACGGCCAACTATGTAATTCAAGTCCCAGATTCGGTGGCTTGAAAACCACACCTGGTACATGTGCGTGCATATCCAAAATCCTAAAAAGAGGATGGAGGAGAAGGGATTGTGGTCTGTCCATCCCCTCTCGAAGTGATTTCTCACTTTCCCTCTCTGCCTCTCTCTGGTGATTGTATGCACCCTGCAGCAAAAATCGATTAATAATAATAATTAATTAATTAATTTCAGAATAGGAATGCTCCTTAGGAAACCCCAGCACATCTGATTCCCTTATATTCCACTTGTTGTATCTTAAGGAAGTTAATGCTTCTGAACATCTCATCTAAAACAATGAAGTGATAATCATCTACAAACCTGTCAGTTGTTATTATTAAATGCTATAATCAGTGTAAATCACTTAGCCTAGTGTCTGGCATATAGTTAGAGCTCTTGAAGTGTCAGTGTCTTGATCCACAAAACTCAGGGGGCCAACAGATATAACACTTCTTATTTTTGTATGTTTATTATCTCAAAATTTAATTTCTGCCTCTAGGTCAGAATATTCCTGACAGAATAGTCAATATTGATTATTTAAGGCCATTTCAGCTGTCTCTGAGTAAACTCAATCAACCGAGTGTTAATTGCCTCCTCCCCCATCGCAGGGGTGGCATCAGTTGCCGGAGCTTAGATAGCATCTTGGTTGGAGAGGGAGAGCCTGGTGCTCAGGTGTCATTTGCTGGGCTGGCATCTGCCAGGACATACAATGCCCATCTGGTTCTTAGCCAGCACCACCTGAGCTGTCTGCATTTTCTTTGGTCTCTGTTGGTTTAAACCATTGCTTCCCAATGCCTTTAAGCTGGTCTGGTCTGTGCTCTGCCTTTTACTGTGAGATTTTGGCCACACTTTTGACTTCATGGTTTAGATTCCTCATTAGTAAAGTGAGCTCCTCCTCATGGACTGTTTGGACAGAAGAGATAAGAAAGAAAGTCAGCCAACCCCATGGGATAGGCAGGGCTCCCCAGGTGTCAGCCACCACTATATCCTGAGCTTATGTCCCCTGGCAGGTGCTCCAGGATATAAGGGACTGAAAATACTAGTTGTAGTATGACGTTTTGTTGATGAGGTTTATTTTCATTGGTAATATTCCTTTATGGATACATGAAGGGTCTTACCTCTCTCTCCTCTGTGTGTGTGTGTGTGTGTGTGTGTATGTGTGTGTGTGTCTCCAGTGAGCACACGTACCCCATAGCAAAAAAAAAAAAAAATTGTTTTTAACGTACTTTTCATGTTTTTTGTTTGTTTAATTTTTGGTAGGGAGTGAGGGGCACAGATGCAGTGCACTTTAGGCTCCCTTTAGCTGAATATTAAGAAACAAATATATTGGCTTCAATTGCTTTGTAGTTATACTTGATAAATTTCTCTTAAAACACCTGTGATTTTAAAATAAGCTTTTGCTCCCTTGTATGTCTCTCCAGGTCATTTGCAGTATGAGCTGAGCAATGAGCAGGAAGAGTTGATGTTGCTCCTCCAGCTGTCAATGTGTGTAGGGAGCTCAGAACTTAAACAAACAGCATGAATTATGAATATGAATTATTGGAATATATTTAAATGTGGAAGCTTTATTTTTCCTTCCCTGAACTTCCTTCTGCTCATCCTTATATTTCTTGCTGAAGTTATTTTCATTTCCAGTTCTGCCACCTCGTCTACCTTTTGTTCTTTAAAATGATTATTAATTCATGAGTAACACATGGAAAAGGCAGTTTTCTGGTTCACATAACACTGAAGTCCCCTCTGCTCACCATCTGCAGTATAATAATGGTTAACATTTATGGAGTGTTTACTATATGCCAGCCTTCTTAAAGCACTTCATGCATATATTTATATACTTCACTCAATGGTCTTATAATATATAGGATACAATTATTCTATTCTTTTACTAGAGATGAGAAAGTCATGGCCCAGAGAAATCAGATAACTTGACCAAAGTCACACAGCCATAAGAGGCAAAGCCTGGATTCGAGTTCCCGTGGGTTTCTTCCAGGGGCTGCATCTTAAGGAAAAACATTTGACCTCCCCAAATGCTATCCCTTCCTTAGAGGATCACTTACAATAATCACATAATGTGATTATCTTCAAACTTTATTCTCCACATTTGATGCATTCATGGAAATACCAAGCTTCATTGGAACCCACTTTTGTTCTCAAAAGGGCACTCCACTTCTTTCTTCTAAATGCTTCAAGGAGTTCCATCATATGAAGATGTCTGATTTATCTAGTCTTCTACTGAAAATTCACTTTTTCCACAGGGGTGGACAGTGGCACAGCAGTAAAATACCGTGCTCTGTGGAGCTTACCCACCTCACCCTTGTGTTTATCAGTGGCACTCTACCTCGTCATGTCACATGACAAAATAGTAATGCTCTCCTTCCTAAAGTTTGTCCACTGGTTTCTAGAATACTGCAGCTCCTTGGTACCTGTTCCTTACTACTTTTTCTTGCTCTCTGTAACTTATTGGTTCTCAGACTTCAGTAAGATCTTAAGAAAGGTAGAATCCAAGTCTCCACTTTGTACAACTGCAATTTAGTAGGTTTGGGTGGGGATCAGGAAAATGCGTTTCAACAAGGCTGGGGGACATCTTGTAAATAACAAGATGATTCTGATGCAGATAGCCCACAAAATGTACTAAAAGAAAGGCCAGACTGTATTATGAATTTCCAGGTAGATTATGGCATGTGTTTTACTGGAGCTACCCATTCCCATGCTTGAGTTCAACTCAGTGTCATACACTCTGATGACTTGGCCTCTAGGACAAGTCCTATGAGCAAGTGCTTCATTCCTCTTGGAAAGCCATGTGAATCATAGGTACAAGAACAATGGAGGGGACCAGTAGTTAGCGTAATGGCTATGTCACTGGACTCCCATGTAGTCTAGCGCAGTTTGAGTCCCAGACCCGGTGACTTAAAACTCATGCCGGGCACATGTGTGCGTGCCCAAGATCCCGAGAGGAGAATGGAGGAGAAGGGATTGCGGCATGGCCATCTTCCCGGGGGGTGATTTCTTGCTTTCTGTCTCTCTGTCTGTCTGTTGAGTGCATGCACCCTTTAGCAAAAACCTCTCAAAAAAAAAGAAAGAAAGAAAGGAAAAACAGAGGACAGAGGCACTCTCCTTGAGCAAAGCTAAACATCCTATTAGGTCCATCCTATAACATCTTGAGTTCAAATTCTTTCATACTGTAGACAGAAATGTAGATCAGTACAGCCATTATGTCAACTACTATGAGGTTCTTCAAAAAACTGAGAATAGAACTGTCATATGATTCTGTCATATGTGTGTGTGTGTGTGTGTGTATATATATATATATATATATTGCATATATAAATTGTATATATATATTCAAGGAATATATATATACATATGTGTGTATATATATGTGTTATATATATATATATATACAAGAAAAATAAATCAGTATGTCATAAAGATATCTGCACCCCAAAGCTTATTGCAGTACTATTCACAATAGCCAATATATAGTATCAGCCTAAGAATTCATCAACAGATGAATGGATAGAGATAATATGGTGTGTGTGTGTGTGTAATAGAATACTATTCAGCCATTAAAAAGAATGAGACTCTGTCATTGGCGATAACATGGTGAGATTGGAGGTCATTATGTTAAGTGAAATAAGCCAGGCACAGAAAGAGAAACACTGCATGTTCTCACTTATATGTGGATATAGAAAAGTATGACCTTATGAAAGTAAAGAGTTGAAAAATGACTGCTAATGGCTGGGAAGAATGGAAAGGGATCAGAGAATGATAATCAGTTAATGGAAACAAAATTACAGATAGATAGAAATCATTTCTAGTATTATAAAATGCAATATGGATATATTAAGTCATCAGGAAAGTTGTGATATATTTTTTCTTGTTTCTTTATGCAAAAATAGGTCATGACTTTCCCAATGTATCTTGAATAGATTAGTACCTTGAATGGACCTTGAGTGGATTAGTGCTTTAAATGGATTGGTACCTTGAATAGATTAGATTTCCTGCTTCTCTGATACCTCACTTTGATGCTGTGTAGGGTGAGATCTGAGCCCAGTCTTCATCCCAGGACTTCCCGTTGCCCAATTCCCCCATAAAAGACCATGTCCAACCCCCAGTTGAGGCCAGAGATTTTGAGCATTAACTCCTCCACACCCACTGGCATAATAAACAGTTCTCCTAATCTCTCCAAGCGCTGCTTTTCATTCCTCGGCATCTGGTTCTCTGCAACAACCTCAGTCCCCCCATATGCCACCAGCTTAATCAATAAGCTCTAATAAAAATGGCTGTGTCTGGATTTCCTCTTATTTCTCACTGATTAGATTATAAGAAGATCTAGTGCTTTCATTTTTCATTGCTAGGGTTTTCATTTTTTGTTTTTTTAATAAATAAATAAATAAATACATACATACATACATATTTTTTGTTTGCTTGCTTTTCTCTTTTTTCTATTTCTCTCTGTTTTCTTATCCTTTTTCCTTTACCTCATAACTTTACTGCTCAGTCTAAGTACACTGAGTGTCTGGACAGGTCTAAGTGAAAAGTAGTCAAGCATTTGAATACTATTAGAGTCAGCATATTCCTCAATTCCCATTGAATCTGCAACAAAAAGGGAGAAATATGGAATAGCAAAGAGTTTGCAGACTGCCTCCTCCTTTGCTCCTCTGATCACCCAGATTAAACTTCTAGAAATTAGGAAGAAACAAATAACCCATCAGATGACTAAAAATCACTCTAGAGGCACAAGAAATATATAAAAAAAAGGAAGAAAGAAAGAAAGAGAAAGAAAGAAAGAAAGAAAGAAAGAAAGAAAGAAAGAAAGAAAAAGAAAAGAAAGAAAATATCTCTTCCCCAATGGAAAAGAATAACTCCTCTTCATCCATAGACAGTATAATGGAACTCATGAAAATGTCTGATAAAGAATGTAGAATATTCATAGTGACAAAGCTAACAGAGAGGAAAGAAAAGACAATGAACCTCAGAAGAAAAGAGCTGACAAGTTCCAGGAGGTAAGAAGTTTTTGCTAGAGCTAAAAAAGGAAGTACACACCATAAAAAAGAACCCAATGGAACTGTTGGAGGTAAAGGCTATAATACAGGAAGTCAAAACCTCCTTTAAAAGTATTAAAAGCAGACTGGATCATACAGAAAATTGAATCTCAGATGTAGAAGACAGGATTGCTAAACAAGTAAAATCCCTCAGGAAGACTGAGAAAATAGCCCAAAAAATGAGAATAGCCTACGAGAAATACTAGATACCATTAAGCATCCAAACATCCAGATAATCGGTATTCCAGAAGGTGAAGAGACTAATAAGGGCATTGACAATATTTTTCATGAAATCCTGGAGGGAAACTTACCAAACCTAGAGAGGCATTCAAAGATCCAGACCCAAGAAATACAAAGGACCCCAAATAGGATCAACCCAAGAAGATCTTCTCCAAGACATATTATAGTTAGAATTACCAAAACCACAGACACAGACAAGATACTCAGACTGGCAAGAGAGAAATGTCAAGTTACTTACAAAGGATATCCCATCAGGCTAACAGTGGACCTCTTATCAGAAACAATGTGAGCAAGGAAATAATGGGAAAATATATTCAAAGTATTGAGTGAAAAACAATTTCAACCAAGGAAACTATATCCGGCAAGATTATCCTTCATAAGGGAAGAGAAGACAAGAACATTCTCAGATAAACAAAACCTGAACAAATTTACCAACACCAGACCAGTTCTCCAAGTTCTGAAAGGAGTGCTATCTCAGGAAAACTAAGTCAGACACACAGAAATAAGAGTTCTAAAATAACTAAGAAGATGGCCAACTTAATGGTAGGGACAAGTCCAGAGTTGAACGTTATTTTCCAGACTATAAACAGGAAGATTGGAAAACAACAGAAGATAGATTAAGTACATGAGTTTGAACTGGTGAAATAGAATTTTATGACTTTTGACTAAAACATTATTCACCTTCTTCTATGCTTTGTTTTCCAGAGTTAAGGATATTTGTCTTCTCTTGAGTTGTGGACAAGTTCATGTACCTACTATTTGAACAGAATCCTCATCTGTTTCCTGGCTTTAAGTCTTAACCAAAGTACTCTTAACATTTTTTTATTTTGATTTAGTAAAGCTAAAACTACCTTTCTTGAAATTAAAAAAATATACATATTTTAAAAATATCTATTTAATGATCACAGTAAGCTGATATCTAGGTGCAACTTTATAGTATATTCATTCTACCCACAGAGTTTCATTCCTAAAGTCAACATGTATTCACAGATATGTATAAATCAGCTGAACTTGCTATTGAAAGTATTTAGATTAATTAAGATACTTTGTGAATCAATAAAATGTGGGGAAAAAAGGAATGGAAAGCAACTGCAGACACCAGAGACAGCGTGGAAGGAGAGTGGGAAGTGGCAGAAGGTGAGAAATAGGGGTAAAAATATTTACATATACAAGAAACAAGAAATGGAACATTATTTGTTGATGGTAACATGTATGATTATGCCACTTCACAGTGCATTCTGGATGGGAAATCGCATTTTGTATCCTGTAATGATGGTCAGTGAAAGAATGTAAAATGAAGAAAGAAAGAGGAAAAAGCAGTCAGATTTCATCCTCATGTCTAATTTAGGCCACTAAACAAGTAAGTAAAAACTATTATAGGCATTCATGTCTAAGTCTTTGTGTGGGCAGATAAATTTTAAATTAATACATTCTAATTTAAGAAAACTGAGCCAGCCACAGTGATGCAGTGATAACACGATACTCCAAGTTGCTGAGGCCATATGAGAAGATCTTGGTTCACATCCCAAGGTCTCCTTGTGCACACTGGGTACACACCCACATGCCTGTGATGCAGGGCTGACAGGCTGGAGATGGTTCACAGCACCAAGAGCCATTGGGCTGTCTCTCTCTGTCTCCCTGATTTCCTATCTCATAGAAGAAATAAATAAACTTTTTTTAAAAAAAAATGGAACAACAGAAATAAATTTAGCAAGTTATTCACGCTTAAGTTGGAATCATATGGAAAGATTACATCTCTTGTTTAAGACTAAAAGAAAAACAACTCTTTTGAAGTAGAATTAGTGTTTCTGTAAATATTTCTTAAAGTACACTGAAAGTTCTTATTTTATACAATTTAAGGTAAAGTCACATCAATCTGGCTCATAAATTAACACAAAAAGGTATCTAGCTTTTATGATTTCTAGTCATATAAGATAACTGGAATTATTTGCTGAGCAAGATGGTTCTAGAGAATGATCCTATGGTATTTATTTAAACAGCCAATTATACTCTATTATAATTTGCCTTTGGTTCTTAATTACATAAATGTTCTCCCTGGGATCTTAATTATACTGTTAATTTGCTTAGCAAACACTTCCTTCAGAGAAAATAGGAAACATAAGCTAAACACATAGAAATATTGCTTTTTTAAAAAAGAATTTTTTAATTTATTTTTATTTATTTTTATTTGCCAGAGAGGACAGAATGGGAGAGAAAAAGAGAGAGAGAGAAAGTGAGAAAGCAAGCTGCCAGGTCAAGGACTCAAACCACGATGGGCCATGTGGGAGTCTAATGCTCTTAACTACCACACCACCTGCCAGCCCCATAGAAATATTGTTAATCCCTAGTTAACAAGGCTCATTAATGAGGTTATAAATCAGTATGAGCATAATCAGGATCTCACAAGCTCAGCCCATGAGGACAGGCAAGTTCCTAGGATATCAAGCAAGAATATTTTGGTGAAAGTGGAAGAGAAGAATCAAGGGTTAGATGAGAAGTCTAATTTCAGCAACATAAAGTGGCAAGCCTCTCTTAGTTCAGATGATCCTGGAAGAAACTTTTCAGATGAACTTCAATGAAGGAAATGTTATACTAAATAAATAAAGGTACAAATCATTCATCTTAATTCTAAACTCATCAGATCAGCCTGGGATTGATGATCAAACTTAACTCTCAGAGAAACTGACCTATTAAATGTACCCTCCCCCAAAATAAATTGGAGTGAAGGTGGTGTGTTTCATAATCTGCATTATACAACAGAAGGAAAATAGGAATCTTGAGGCACTCTTGCCAAGATCTGAAAAGAATTCAAAGTAAAGAAAGCCACTGGTCTATCACTAGCCTCCATAATGGTGAAACATAAATGTCTGTTGTTTAGAAGCCACCTCATCTGTGGAACTTAGTTATAGCAGTCCAGACTGACAGACATCTCCATCAAGGATTTCAAAGGAATAGTTTCCTGAGTTCATCTTACAATTATTCATTAAATTGTACATAGTTTTTCACTTGAAACAGATTATGGTATTGTGTGAGCCCAAAAATAATGACCACAACTGCAAGATATAATGGAAATCTCAGAACTTTATTTAAAATAATGACGATTTGGGCATTTTAACAAAAGGGAATATACTTAACTCAAAATTTGGTCATCAAAAATTGAAAATTTGGTCACATGTGAAATATGTTTCACAGTCCCATTTTTTTTTAAATGGGGAAGGTATGAAAAAAATGAAAGATAATGGGACCAGCAGTTGGCATAATGGCTATGTTGCTGGACTCCCATGTAGTCAACCACAGTTTGAGTCCTGGATGCTGTGGCTTGAACTCATGCTGGGCACATATGTGTGCATGCCCAAGATTCTGAAAGGAGAGTCAAGGAGAAGGAATTGCTGTTTGGCCATCCCTTCTGAGGAGTGATTTCTCACTTCCGACTGTCTGTCTCTCTCAGTCTTTCTGGTGAGCACACGCACCCTATAGTAAAAACCTCTCAAAAAAAAAAAAGATAAAGAACATACACAAAAGTCTGAACAATTAAAGTCTGGGGAGCATTTAGTAAGTATTACTCTTTTGTAAGTAGAAATAAGATCCAAGGACACTGTAATTAGTGTGAATCAAAAACCCTCGGAATGGGAGAGAATTTTTGTTAACTGTGCCTCAAATAAGGGACTGATAACCAAAATACACAAGGAACTCAAGTGGCTTTCCTGAAAAGAAGATTAACCCAATTAAAAGATGGGAAAATGAGCCGAATAAACAACTCTCTCTGGAAGACATACAAACAGCCATAAAGCATATGAAGAAATGCTCTACATCCCTCATCATAAGGGAGATCCAGATCAAAACCACAATGAGATACCACCTAGCCCCAGTCAGAATGGTGAAGATCAAAAAAACAAAAAATGGTAAGTGCTGGAGGGGATGTGGTGAAAGATGAATATTCCTACACTGTTGGTGGAAGTGTAAATTGGTCCAGTCACTGTAGAGAACAATATGGAGGCTCCTCAAAGACCTTCAAATATAACTACCCTATAATCCAGCAATTCCACTCCTGGATGATGGTTTTCCAAAGGACAGGAGAATGCTCAGCCAAAAAAGTGCTTGCACACCTGTATTCATTGCAGCCTTATTCACGATTGCTAAGACATGGAACCAACCCAAATGTCCACAAAGGGATGAATGAATTGAAAAAATGTGGCACATATACTCCATGGAATACTACTTAGCCATAAAAAACAAGGTCCTGGAATTTTATAGAAAGTGGACAAATATGGAAGATTTGTTGCTTAGTGAAGCAAGTCAGGCTATGAAAGAGAGACATTGTATGTCTCCACTTAACATATACCAACTGTCCACACTCTATGGTAGAGACTGAAAGACTGGAAGACATAAAAGCATTAAAAATTGTTATAGACCACTAGAGACAAAGTGGA
>NW_006160088.1:302658-311417 GCF_000334495.1 Tupaia belangeri chinensis | reverse complement strand
AAGAGCATAAGAAACGAAAGTTGGGGGAAAAAATAGATAAGACATTTGTGGGACACAGATACGGTTTATTAATTTTTGATGAGGACATGTATAGTATTCTCAACTGGGTTGGACTAAGGTGTATATCATACTGGGTAAAGTCGCTTTATAATCTAAATGATGTATAATGATCAAATGTATAAATAATTTTTAAAAATTTAAAGGCATTGGAACCAGCAGGAAAAAATAAAGAAGATCCAACAAATATTAGTTAATAAGTAGTTAATATCGCAGACTACTGTACACCCACTAGAAGGACCAAAATCCAGCGGGGACAAAGAGCAATAGGAGCTCTTTTTCATTAAAGTGGGGATATGAAATGGTATATTTACTTCATAAGACAGTTTGGTAGTTTTTATTAAGCTAAACATAATTTTACCATATGTCTGCAGTTCAAGTCCCAGACCTGATGGCTTGCTTTCTCACTTTCTCTTCTCTCTCTTTCTATCTCTCTATCTCTCTCTTCATTTCTGGCCATTTTGAAATAAATAAATAAATAAAGTTAAATAAAATAATTATTTAAAAATAAAATTTGCCATATGATCCAGCAATTGTACTTGGTATTTGCCAAAAGGAGTTAAAAACTTACTTACATTCACACAAAAAACCTACACATGGATTTTTGTAGCACCTTTATTCATAATTGCCAAAACTTAGAAGTATCCATATGTCCTTTAGTAGATAAATGGATAAATAAACTATGGTATATCCAGACATACAGCAGTATATTATTCAGCTAAAAAAAAAAATGAAAGAAATGAGCTAACAAGACACAAAACAACAAGAAGGAAACTTAAATGCATATTACTAAGTGAAAGAAGTCGATCTGAAAAGTCTACACACTGTATGATTCCAGCTGCATATATGACATTCTGGAAAAAAACAAAACTATAAAGAAAGTGAAAAGATAGGCAGTCACCAGGGACTTGGGGGACAGGAAGGAGGGATATAGAGGTGAAGAATGGATAATCTTTATGGCAGTGAAAACAGTATCATATTCACAAGGAGTGTAGTACCATAAGGAGTATAATGCCAGATACTTATTGTTATACACTTGTCTAAACCCACAGACTGTGCAACAGTGAGATTGAACTCCCCCATGTCAACTACAGATGCTGGATAACTATGTGTTGAGGTAGGTTCATTCGCCATAACAAATGAAACACTCTGGTGGAGGATTTTGTTAATCTGTGCATGTCATGGGTAGACCATATACAGGAAAGTTTTGTACTTTCTGTTCAAAGTTTCTATAATCTTAAAACTAGTCCAAAAAATAAAACTTCAGTGAAAATCTATATTTCTGAATAAACAACACATACAAAGACAGTCTCTGAAGCAGTAAATCAATGATCCATCAGAGATAAACAATGACCTCTTTCATTTTCTGTCTCTAGAGATCAATGTCCCTATAGCAGAGCTTCTCCCAGTTGGCCCCATACTGGAGGCACCTAGAGATCTTTCAAAACTCCCACTCCTCAGGATACAATTAAACCAATTAAATCAGGATATCTCAGAAGAAACCTGAGCATCAGTATTTTTGGTAGTCCTTAGACAATTACAACTTTAAACCTGGAATGAGAAAAGCAATCTAGATGAACCTTTGTTCCATGTCTTAAATCATTTTGTGTGTGTAAGTGTGCACTAGAGTTGTCTTTCCTCCCACTCCCCACCCCACAATTATTGGGAAGAGCAGGAAAGATAAAGAATATCTGTTGTATAATTAAATATGCTCTCATACATAAGGACAAGGCTAAGAGCTTTTTATAATCAAAAACACATTTAAAAATTAGGCTTAAACATTTCCCACTCATATTTTTATTAACTCTGAGATTTGTCTAACATAGCATACTCATTGCAATTAAGTCCTTAACTAAATGTCCTCTTTCTATTTTGAATTATCCATTGAGAGGCTGATGTTTCTGCATAGTTGCTCTTTAGTTAAACTGAAAATCTGAGACAACCCTAGTAACACTCAACTGGTTTATGTGTAAATGGTTTTAATAGTAAGAATTTAAGTATGTGGAAACACCATTTAAAACCAATTTATTGGTGGCCTGGTAGTTAAGACAGCTGGATCCCATAAATCCAACTGTGCTATTCAAGTTCTGGACTCCATGGCTTGAAAAACAAACAAGGCACATGTCTATGCATGCCCTAAATCCCAAAATAGGGGAGAAATGGAAAAGAAGATTGTGGCATGACCATTCTCCATGGGAAGGTACTTTCTCACTTTCCCTCTCCTTCTTTCTCTCTCTGTCTTTCTCTGGTGAGCTCACACACACTGAGGCAATTTTTGTTTTTTTTAGTTTACTTTGTTCTTTTGAGAGAGAGAGAGAAATTTTTCTGTATGACACCTTAACCACTACACCACCTACTGGCCCTACTTGGATCTTTGATGATCAAATTTTGAGTTAAATGTACTCTTTTTCCCTAAAACTTCAAAGGTTTCATTAATTTTCTAAAAGGCTCTGAGATTTCCAATGTATCATGCCATATATTATACCATATCATGGTTAAGCCCATATGTTTTGGCTTGCACAATTCTATAATCTATAGAAAACCTCTTTAATGTTAAAATTATATTGTCCTAAATATATTTCTTGTATGGTTCAATGTCAAATATATGCATACTAAATTTGGGGGTAATTTAAATTCTTCATATTTACCATGTTTTCTCTTTTCTAACGTCTTTATTTATTTATATCTTCCATGAGTGCAAGAGACAGAGATAAACAGAGACAAAGAAATAAGACCCCTCATATAATCTTGACACTGTGAACCACCCACAGCCTTCAGCCAATGTCGGATCATGGTCACACATGCTCGGCATACTCAAAAAGGTCTCCAGATTTGAACCAGGGTCAGATTGGTTATCTGTAGGTAAAGGTGTGAGTGCTTGATGAATCAATATGGGTCAGATTCATAGACTCACAGGCTCACATTTTACCACTATGCCACCATCTGGCTCCTCTAATGTCCTTTTTAAAGTTGTAGCAGTTCCCAAGTTGTGATTTCAGAGATGGACTGAAGGGATTATTTTCAAATCCATTTCTAAATCCAACCAAACTATCAACAACATAGACCAACCAAAGACATTTTTATGTCAGCAAGAAAAGAAAAAGTTTACTTTTCATGCACTTTTTCTAGAAGCTACAGAAAGGAGGTCTGCAGCTTCTTCATACCATAGCCAAAAAGAAGGAAGTCGTGGAGTCCAGGAAATGAGATCCAGGATGCTGGTTGGACAGCCAGCCTGGGGAGAAACATGGTCAGTTCCAACCAGGACCAGGAAGAACTCTGGGAGAGAGGACTTCAGCAGAAGTCACATCAGAAAAGTTACCCATGACCTTTGGCCATGTGGAAACTGGAACTGACAGGCCCTTGGATAGGAAGGGAAGAATTATTGATGGCCACATATAAAAAGTAAGCAAATATTTTTTTTTAAAAAATCAAATAAAATTTTTAAAAAGCTAAGCAAGTGAAAAATAAATATTAACTTAGTAGGATAGGAGGAACTTCCACAAAAAGGTGAGGGGAATGCCATAGCACACCACTTTTCCTAGCAGTTGGCTATATTTATATGGTCATAAATGATCACTAGAATTCATGACAAAATGTGAAGATGGGAGAGCTGAAGTGGTGGTAAGGGGGAAAAGATGGCTAAATCCTTACCTGTGGTAATGGGAAGTCCATGGAAAATGTTTGAACAAGACCTAGTCAAAGAAGCATGTGATATTCCAGACATGAGGACATCAATCCCCCCATGCAGGAAGACAGCAGACCTGGGGAAAGGAGGAATGGACCAGAGACCACAACTGAAATTACTTATAAGTCTGATAACACGAGTGACATTTTACACCATGTAAATAGGCCATTTTGATTAAAAAAAATTAATTTTATGTAAACAGAAAAGTAGAAATGACACTAATAGTCTTCCAGAGTATTTCAGCATTCATGTTTCAGAACTCTCAGTTTCTAAGGACTCTGGCAAACATGTCACACTGGTCAAGTTAGAAGGCCTGGAGAGTAATGATTTTATCACTTGGGCTGATATGTCATGATAGAACAGCAAAGTAAACCTGAAATTTCATTGACCTCTCTCATTCCAAGCTTGTTTCTCACCCATGGCAAGTCCCATGTGGGTCATGGACTACACTTATCTATTGCCATATGTGGCCTCCAACTCATCTCAGTGGAGAATACGGTGACAGCGCTCCTGACTCTCAGCTGCCCCCTGCATGGGTCACTGGCCAGAAGGAGTTGGATCCAAGCTCAGAGCAGGGCAGCTGAGTAATCTGTAGCAGCTCATAGGTTATTTGGTTACACACTTTACCGCTACCACAGTAGAACACCCTCCAAAACACTGCCCATCCGTGGACAAACAAGGAGAAGAAAGCAGAGCACTGAGTAAAGGGAGAAGGGGACATGTGAGCAAACTTTGCCCACTCTCCCAGGCGATGGGGCTCTAATCCCTCTGGCCACCTCTCAGGGTCACCCTGAGGCATCAAAGAAGAAAACATGTTGTCTATCTATAGTGCACAGACACAAAGTGCTAGGTTATCTGTAGGTAAAGGCGTGAGCGCTTGACAAATCCAAGTTCCATAAGAAGGTCTATTGTCAGTAGATTGCACCACAGGACAACATCCTGTGATGGTCCATCTTCCTATTTAATGCTTCAGCTGCTATCTACATAATGATGAGACCACCACACCATAGCTGCATTTTTCCTCCTGGTGTCATATATTAAGCAAAATTAGCATCCTCATGGACATGGACTGTGTTTAACTGAAAGTTTGATTTTGCTCCAAGCCTAATTGGTTGGGCTGCCAATTTATAAACACTGTCTTTAAAACACACACACACACACACCAAGAGGAATGTAAGTCCTCAACTATTTTTGCTTACTGTATTTTACTTTTTATAATGGAAAATATATAACATAACAATGTGGTAGGCAGAATAATGCCTCCTTCCAAAAAATGTCTGCATCCTATTCCCTGAATCCTGTGAACACATTTGGTTACATGGCAAAGGGGAATCAGGTTGCTAATCACCTGACCTCAGAAAGGGAGATGGTCCTATAATGCCACATTAGTTCCTGTCATCACATGAATTTTTCAAAGCAGAGAACACTCCATAGTTAGTAAGAACTAGATTGGTGACAGCATGAGGAGTCAATCTAGCCTTAAAATCTTGGAGATGACAAAAGGGCTCACAAGGCCAGGGATACAGGAAATTTCCAGAAGCTAAACGAATGCAAGAAACCATTCTCCGCTAGGGCTTCCAGAAAGAAAGGCAGCCTCACCTCACAACTATTGTTTGAATGTGTCTCCCAAATACTTGTGTCACCCTCTCTTGCCCTTCCACCTTTTCCCACAGGATAATTTAGGAAGAAAGCCCTCACCAGATGTGAGCACCTTGATCTTAACTTCGCAGAATCCAGAACTATAAGAAAGAAATTTCTGTTCACTATGAATAACCCAGTCCCAGACTGTATGTTATGGCAGTGCGGAACAGAGGGGTATCCTTTCTCTAAGATACCCACTATACTATGACTTTTGTCCAGTGAGACTGATGTTGAACTTCTGACCTACAGATCTGTAAGACAAATATACATTGTGTTAGGTCACTATATTTATGGTTATTTCTTACAATATCCATCAAAGATTAATACATATACAAAAGTAGAGAAAGTAATATAACAATGCTACACATTTCCAATCACCAGCTTCAACAATTATCAGCTCATCTTGCTTCGTTGACACATCTATGTACTTCCTCCCAATTACGCTAAATTATTTTTTTAAAAATACCAGGTATTCCATCCCTCAGTTTGTAAATATTCCAGTATGTATCTATAAAAGACAAGGACTCTTCTTTTCAAAAGAACCATAATAAAAACTATGACAGGTGAAATGTAATAATAATCGCATAATATAATCAAATACCTAGTATGAATCCAAATGTCTCTATGTATCGCATAAATGTTCTATTAGAGATTATGTGTTTAAAATGGAAGATTTTTTTAAAAGCTATAAATCGCAATTGCTCAGAATGTTGTTTCATTTTCTTTTACTTCATAAAATCTTCTTCATCCCATTCCACTGCCATTTTATTTCTCCATATATTTGTTAAAGAAATGAAGTTGTTTGGTAGTACAATTTCCCAACATCCAAGACTTTGCTGATTGTTTGCCTGGTGGTTCACCAACATGTTCTACTATCCATGAATTCCCTGTACATTGGTAATTAGATATAGACTTTCAATTTGAGTTAAGGGTTTTTTCTGGCAATAAAATAGATAATATTGTGCAGTTCTGTTAGAATGTTCTTTACATTTGGTAGTCTCTCTGTTCTGTGACATCAGTAGCCATTTATAATTATTGCTTTATTCTATTATTCATGTTGAGGGTTACAAAGGATTAACATTATTTCACTATTTACCATCTTCAGTACAGCTACTAAAAGGCATTTCCCCTCATCAACTACATAGATACATTAAGGCAGGGATTGACATGCTTTAGGATCATATGGTGAATATTTTTTTGGCTGTGTGGACCATATGTCTCTATCATAACTACTCAGCTCTGCTGTTGTGATTTGAGAGCAGCTACAGACAAAACCACAAATGGACGTGGCTATATTCCATTAAAACTTCACTTCCAAAAACAGAGCCAAATTTGACCCAAGAACTCTGGTTCTCTAACCCTTACTGTAAAGCATATTTTGTGTAAGAAAGTACTAAATGTTATGTTCTCTCCCTTCGTTTATTATTTCCAAAAATGGCAAACTGGTCTCCTGACGTTTTCTAAATTTGACCAGTGTGTATGTGTGTGTGTGCTTGTGTGTATCTTAGTATCATTATACAACTAACGGCTATTTTTTCAGTTACCAGAGAGTGCATATACAATCTTCGGAGACAGACAAAGAGACAGAAAGAGGGACAAAAAGAAACCACTCCCTAATGGGGCATGTTCACACCACAGGCCTTTCTCCATTTCTTTATCCTGTTGAGATTTGGAGCATGTACGTGCACCTAGCATGTTTTTTCAAGCCTCTAGAGCTGAGATTCAAAGGTGGTTGATCATGTGAGATCCAACTCCCTTAACCACTAGGCTATAGGGCCAGTCTATAACTAATGGATTTCAATGCAGCTGTTCTTATTGAAGTTTATCACTGTTGGTAACTGCATCTTTCTGACATGATCCCAGTATTGTTCATGAGCTTGCCAATTTTCCGGTATAATAGTCTTCATTGGTGGTTCAGTGGTAGAATTCTCGCTTGCCAGTTTTCCGGTATAGCACATTTTAGCTTATCTTGTATATTTTCCATGTTAAATCTTTAATGAGGCAATCCTTCAAGAATCTAGTTTTTTGCTTTTGTCATTGTTTTTTAGAGACCGCAGTATGAACAATGAATCTTTATTGACAAATTATTACTCAATGTTTCTAGGCTTTTAGCCTAGAAAAAGTAACAAAATGATGGTGAGACAGTAAGATAACACACTGTGAGTTGAGCCTGGTATTTTCAGATCGAATTTAGAACAGCAAAGATATATTTGCATCTCCATTCAGGAACACTGACAATTCGGGTTCTCAGTATAATTACTCACTCTCCTTGATACGCCACATGCAATAATCTAGGAATAACAACATCAATACTATTTCCACAAATAAGATCGCTAAATGCAGCTTTAAATCTTCTTTTGTGGTGATTCACTTTGTGTTTAGGATTTATTCTGGTAAGGATAGATAGTGAAATAATTGTATTTTAAAGTCACTTGAAATACTGTAAAGTAGTGTGTTGCTACGCTACAAAGGCAATAAACAGTGAAGTACATTAGTTTTATTTTGTTTTTCAGTTTTGGGAAATTACCCCCTTTTTGGTATATAATTATGAAATTGCCCATATGGTTACAAAGTAAACAATTCTCAGTTAAGTTTATATTCTGACTCTTCTCTCCAACTTACTTTTTTATACCCTCTATGGGTAGGCATTTCTGAATCACATCATATCTTGGAACTCACACCTTAGCAACACATAAAGATATTTCATATTCTTTTGACAAATAATATTCCATTATTCATTCAACTAATTCTTTTTTTTAATTTTTTATTATCATCATAATCTTCTTTATATTACATTGGATTACATATAACTTTACAATGCTTTTTCAAAAGGGAATGCCATGCATGTCAGTCAATACAGAGACATTAATCTCCCCGCTTCAACATTCAATATATTTTCTATGTTTTCCCCAATCATTATTATTATTATTCTAATTATTTTTTTAAAACAGTCAATCACTATTTCTCAGTTTGCTTGTAAAAAGACTTTGCCCATCATGAAATACTTCTCAGACCAATCCAGTTGAGAATAATATACATGTCATCAACAGTTAATAAGCCATATCTGTTTCTCACTAACGTCCTGCCTCTCTATTGTTCTCTTGCTATCTTTCTCTATCCTCTTCTCTTCACCTCCCCCATTCCACATTGTCCTATTCTCATTAAGTACCTTCACTGCTTTTATGTTCTCCAGTTTTTCGCTCTCTACCACAGAGTGCGGATAGTCAGTATATATTGAGTGGATACATACAATATCTTTCTTTCATAGCCTGGCTTACTTCACTCAGCAATAGATCCTCCATATCTGACCACTTTCTATCAAATTCCAGGGTCTTGTTATTTTTTATGGCTGAGTAGTATTCCATAGAGTATATAT
>NW_006160088.1:291554-302622 GCF_000334495.1 Tupaia belangeri chinensis | reverse complement strand
TTCATAGCCTGGCTTGCTTCACTCAGCAATAGATCCTCCATATCTGACCACTTTCTATCAAATTCCAGGGGCTTGTTATTTTTTTATGGCTGAGTAGTATTCCATAGAGTATATATACCACACTTTTCCAATCCATTCATCAGTTTGTGGACATTTAGGTTGGTTCCATGTCTTGGCAATTGTGAATAATGCTGCAATAAACATGGATGTGCAAGCACTTTTCTGACTGAGCGTTCTCCTGTCTTTTGGGTAAATACCTAGAAGTGGGATTGTTGGATCAAATGGTAGTTCTATTTGTAGATCTTTGAGGAACCTCCATATTGTTCTCCACAATGGTTGAACTAGTTTGCATTCCCACCAACAGTGTAGGAGGGTTCCCTTTTCACCACATCCCCGCCAACATTTATCACTTTTTATATTCTTAATCTTTGCCATTCTGACAGGGGTTAGGTGGTATCTCATTGTGGTTTTTATCTGCATCTCCCTTATGATGAAGGATGTCATTCAACTAATTCTTCATCTAGGAATGTTAGAATTTTTTTCAATATTTTCCTATAGCAAATAATGCTCCAATAAGTACTCATTTTGTATTTACCCAGATATCTGTGGAGACGAGCCTCAAAACTGAGATTGCCAAGTCAAAGAGAAAATGGATCCGTGATTTTGCTGGGTGTTGCAAAATTGCCCTCCCCAGGCATTCTCTAATTTAATGGGCTTTTGTGTAGAACACCTGCAGTGGTTTCCCTTGTGCCCTGAGGATTTCAGACTTGGAAAGCCATCCATTACACTTGTTTAAGTTAATTCCTTATGATAGAAATAGAGATGTGAATATAGATATGGATATATCTGCTACTTGTTCTGTCTCTTGCTAGTGGAACCTTAACTAATACAGAGCTGAGTCTTGAAAGCAATATGGAGTGAGCATGGAAGGATATTTGTTCTAGTCAAGCCTCCAGATAAGATAACAGGCAACGCTTAGCAGTCTCGTGAAAAACTCTGAGCCATGGACACCCAACTAAGCAATGTCAGATTCTCATAGGAATTCTGAGATAATAAATGTTGGTTTAAGCTTTTGTAGTAGTTATTTGTTACACTGCAGTAGCTTACTAATGTGGCCATATCTTAAAGGTGGGTGTCCTTGGAAAGGACTAAGGGTTCAATAGGAGGGGACACACACTTCTCTGTTTATGCAATGATGGTCTTATGGAATAGCAATGGCTCCAAGTTGAGGGTAAGAAAACATAGTTATCTTTATTTTGTTGATTCAAAAAATGAATTTTACAAAGACTCAGTTAAATTAAATATCTTGCCCCAAGCTCACAGTTCAGAGCTAGGACAATAACTGTGAGTCAGGTTGCCTACATTTTTCTAGTAAGCCATTTGCTGCCCAACTCTGCATAGCCCGTGTCCTTACTCTGCCCTATAGCATCCCATCATCCCACTGTGCTGCCCCTGTCTGTGCTCAGCTCCAGTGGTCATGCATATAGCACCCACTGGGAGAAGTCTACTAGGAATGATTAGATTAAGCTCTGTAAGAAAAGCTACTTGCATTACTCACCATGATTCATTCTTTTCTCTCCATGACATAGTATATCAGACATGTGTCTTCTCACACATTAATGGGGCAAGGCCAGATTCATACAATTCAGAAGCACCTCTTTGGCAGCAACAGATTTGTACAGGGAAAAGCACCTCACCTGGGCTGAGTTAATTAGGTACATTGACTTGGAGTTTCTGCTATGCTCCTCACACTCTAGCTGACCCTGAAGCAATAGACACACCATAAGAACCTGTAGGCTGGGAGAAGAGAAAGTGGGCCTACAGTAGAGTGAGCAACAAGGTACATGCCTAAGCAGAGCCCAGCTGAGCCAGGAAGTCTCCCTCAGCCCTGAAACTGGGCTCTGGTCACTCTGAGACCTACTGTCGCTCTGACCTACTCTCTGTGAAACCTTAGAAGAAATCATCATTTATGCCAAAGGCAGACCAAAGGAACTGTTTCTTGCAATCAAAGCAGACTTGACTTTACACATTGTACAATGTCTAGATCAGAATAGATCCTCAGCAAGAGGTGGCAGCTTCCTTCAACGGGGGCTGCCACTCTGCTCCTGGCTCCTTCCTCCTGTCACTTCTGTAGCTCACCTGAAGGTCAGTAACAAAAATGGAACTTCGTTCTTGTGACACTTTCATGGCTTTACCTCCAACATCAGAATTATTTTGGGAAAAATCTCAGATAGACTCTGTGATGAAGTACAAGAGGTAGTTTATTTTCCTGCTGCAGTTCACAATAACCTGGAAGAATGTCTTAAGTATACTTACACAGAAATTGATCCAGTTGCTGAAGCATATGCTGTTGTCCTTAGTCAACAGCTTGGTTATTGGGGGGGTGGGGTGGGGGGGAGAGGGCGCAGGCAGAAATGTGAGCCAATGAGCTTGGAGTTTGTATTGGGAATGAAGCTGCGTGGGGAAGAGTAGAAGTTTGTACTGGACATGGATCTTGTCAGACTTGGCCCTGAAAGAGCTGATACGGCTGAAAAAGCCTTCAATGTCATTGTTGATTTACTAGAAAAATATGGCCCAGGGGGAAATTGTACAGAGGGTGAAAAGCTATTTAGCTATCACGACAGTTTCCTGATAGCTAATAGGCAGGAAGCCTGGATTCTGGAGGTGGCAGGGAAGTACTGGGCAGCAGAAACAGTACAAGATGGAGTTCATAGTAATTCTAATCAGCTTTCTATAACAACCACGATTAATCGGGAACACCCAGACATGAGACACTGTGCTAAGCAGAAAGGTTGGTGGGATGATAAAAAGGGAGCTTGATTTTGCTACCAGGTACTCTTATCTTGACACAGCCAAAATGATGACTTTATCAGGAAGCTACTGTGAGGATGACAAGCTTTTCAATAAACATAAAGGAAGTATAACATTTGAAACATGGAAATTCTCTGAGATAAACCAAGTGGCATTAATATGGAGGAAGAATTCCTGACCATTGCAAGCAAAGTTTATATTTTGCTTCAAGACTGCCAAACCTTCCTTATATTTACTTCTTTATGGGAACTCCTGATCCTGAGAGATCTGCTTTTAAACCTCTCATATTTGTGCCACATATTTCTCAACTATTGGATACTGGTTCATCAACATTTGAACTTGAAGATCCTGTGAAAAAGAAGCAGCACTGTAAGATTAAGCCTGACAGAAGACATCCACTCTACCAAATATATTGACAGGCATGTGAAGTAATAGATAATAATGAGGAAAAAGCAAAAACAATGTTGGACATGATAAAAATGGAGAAAGGACTATTCAAAGAAATAGAATCAGTCCTTCAAAACAAACATCTTGATGTGGATAAAATTGTTAATCACTTGCGTCAGTGTGCAAAAGATGAAATTAGAATTTATATGTCAAACATTAGTTTTCAGTGATCATATAAATAGCCAGCAATCTTCTTTCAAGTCAGAATCTATCACCATGGTAAACGATGTAAACCTAACTTGACCAGATCTGATTCTTCTTTAATAGTATCAAAGTGATACCTTGACTCTTACAACTACATGGTCCTGCCGAAATACTGAGGAATAAAAAATAAAATAAAATAAAAAAAACATTGGAATTGGACACATATATCATGAGATAGCAAGTGTTACTTCAGGTAATGGACTTTTGCCTTAGCAACAATAACTTGCTATTGGTCATAATAATTATGTATTTATGTCTGCGTAAAGTGGAACATTAAAATAATGCATGGAATTATGTTTATTATAATTACACAGTGCCATCAAATAATTTTCTTAATTACATCTTTATTAATGGAACATACCTTAAGTGGTGAGTTTTTTGTGTTTTTGGCAAATATTAGCCAGCTCTAGAAAGAAAATGTTCTAGATTTACATGTTTAAGTCTTTGTCACTACAGTGTATTACACTACAGGTGCTCTTTTATTAAACTCATTCTGCTGTTTGTGAAAAAAATAATAATAATAGATCCTCTGCAAGATTTTAAAATTGAGATTCCATGTTTTAAAACATTTTAGAAACTATTTTAGTTACTCAAGTTATTAACATTTTGTTAGTTTTTTTCTTATATCTGCTACCTTTCTGGTTATAGTCATTTTCCAAATGACCATGGTGTTATTTCCCCAGTTATTTCAACATGCATCTCTTACTCATATGAGCATATTAGTATATAACTCCCCTGCATTTATCATACCTGATAAAATTAACAATGATTCTTTAACTTGTCTTGATATTCCATCCATATGCAAAATTCCAGGATGGTCACAAATGTCTTTTGCCAGCTGGTTTGCTTGAACATGGATCTAAATATGGTTCACTATATAATACCTGCTAAATCCCTTAATCAGTGGATTTAAGTGGTATCCTGACCTCTAACATATAAAAATCCCCTTCAACTATTCACCTAATGGTTTCAGTGCATAGCAATAAATTTTATCCTGTGAGTTTACTACAAATTAGTAAAATAGTTTTCCAATTCTTTGCTTCTTTTCTGTATTTATTACTGAGAATCTTGCAAAAAAAAGCTTTCTCTCAAACTATCTGGTTCCTGAAGTACAGTGCATACAGCAAGGGTATAATCCATCCTTGTTTCTTTTTGTTTTTTAGAGAGAGATTTTTGCTATAGGGTGCATGCACTCACTAGAGAGAGAGGGGGATAGAAAGCAAGAAATCACCTCCCAGGGGAGATGGCCACACCACAATCCCTTCTCCTCCATTCTTCTCTCAAGATCTTGGGTACACATGCACAGGCGCCCAGGGTGAGTTTTTAAGCCACCAGGTCCAGAATTCGAACTGCAGTCAACCATTGTTGACTACAACATAACCATTACGCTATCCTCTGATCCCCATACTTGGATCAACAACATAACCATTACGCTATCCTCTGATCCCCATACTTGTTACTTTTGGTTTTATCCATTTTGATGAAAAAGTTGGAACTTCTAAGAGGAACTGATAAGATTTTATTTATTTCTTTTTACATTCAATCATTATCATTACAGCAATCCAAATGCATTTTCCAATCCTGAATATACTATATATTGGTTCAATCAAAGATATCACTGTACATATTTTCATCAACAAATAATCTTCTATTTTTGGTTCCCTCAAGTGTTTTGGTTCTTTCTTTTTCCCCTTGATTCCTTTCCTCTCACCCTTCGCCACGTCCCACTCTCCTACCACATGGTTTCCGGTACCCACAGTTGATCTCCATGCCTTTATACCATCCAGTCTTTCCGTTTCTGCTGTAGAATGCATACATTCAGTATATACTGAGTAAGGACAATAGTCTGCCTTGCTTCACTTAGCAATAAATTCTTTCATATTCATCCACTTTCTATCAAATGCCAGGATCCTATTGTTTTCGTGTTTGTTTTTTTGTGTGTGTGACTGAATAGTATTCCATTATGTGTGTGTGTGTGTGTGTGTGTGTGTATTCCATTATATATATGTGTGTGTGTGTGTGTGTGTGTATGCCACACCTTTCAATCCATTCATCTATTCATGGCTGATTCCATGTCTTAGCAATTGTGAATAATGCTGTAATAAACATGGATGTGCAACTGTTTTTCCAATTGAGGGCTTTCCTATCCTTGGGTAGATACTCAGCAGTGGAATTCCTGAATCATATGGTAGGTCTTTGAGGAACTTCCATATTGTTCTTCACATTGGTTGTACTAGTTTATATTCCTACCAACAGTGTAGGAGAGTTCCCTTTTCACCACAGCCTCACCAGCACTTATCATTCTTTATTTTTTAATCTTAGCCACTCTGATTAGGATTAGGTGGTATCTCACTGCAGTTTTGATTTGCTCGTCCCTTATAAGAAGGGATGTTGAGCATTGTTATTAAAATGTCATGAAAGACCTATGGAATTTCATAAATTTGATGCATTTTAAGCCAATGTAGTTAATAGTCTTGGTTTGCACAAGTCTTTTCGTCATAGGCCAAAGAGTGTGTTCTTTGGACCCAATGCTATTGGTCTTCAAGAGTTTCTTGCTTTCTGACACAAGATAAGCCCCATAGTGTCCATTTCCTACTCTTCCAAACAGAAGTCATTTTTTTCAAAGGTCTCTGATTCCTTCCATAGAAAGCTGTATTAGAACACATAATCTGGGTGTCATTGTTTCTTGGCCTTTTTGATGGGCAGGGCTAGAAAAAAATTTAAGAAATAAAAAACTAATAAAACCATTCTGATATTTCCTATTCAAATGTAATATTATAGAGTTTCATCAAATTTTTTTCTTTTTGGAGAGATTTTCACTGTAGGGCGCGTGCACTCGCCAGACAGACAGAGAGAGACATAGAGACAGAAAGCGAGAAATCATCCCCCAGGGGGGATGGTCACGCCGCAATCCCTTCTCCTCCACTCTCCTCTCGGGATCTTGGGCACGCACGCACACGCGCCCGGCGTGAGTTTTAAGCCACCGGGTCCAGGAAGCGAACCGTGGTCGACTACGTGGGAGTCCAGCGACATAGCCATTACGCTAACTGCTGGTTCCCGAGTTTCATCAAATTTTAAAAATATTATGCTGTAGTTCTTTTCTCTTATACTAGAAACCTTGATTTCTAATGACACACAATTAATTCATTTGCTTTCCTTTACTGTCATAGTTCCATAATAACAATATCAATATTACTACCAACAGTAAGACTACTGACTAGAATGTTGGATTTGTTTACTCTTCTTTTGGTTCCTAGAACATCTCTCTTATTTAAGAGTGCAGAATCATTTTTGTATCCCTCAAATGCTTTGCCTTTTATTTTTTTATTTTATTTTATTTTATTTTATTTTTGGAGAGGTTTCTGCGATAGGGCACGTGCGCTCGCCAGACAGACAGAAAGAGACAGAGAGACAGAAAGCGAGAAATCACCCCCCGGGGGGATGGACACACCACAATCCCTGCCTCTACATTCACCTCTGGGGATCTTGGGCACGCGCGCACATGCACCCGGCGTGAGTTTTAAGCCACCAGGTCCAGGATGCGAACTACAGTCGACTACATGGGAGTCCAGCGACATAGCCATTAGGCTAACTGCTGGTCCATGCCTTTTTTTATGATAATGTTTATGGTAATATCTTTGACTGGACTAACATATAATGTATTCAAGCTAGGAAAATTTATTTTCTATGTTGTAAAGATGTACAGTAATTGAATGGGGAAAAAAGAAGAAGAAAATGAAAGAAAGAAGAAAGGAAGAAGTAAACAGAAAGAAGAAAGAAAGAAAGAAAGAAAGAAAGAAAGAAAGAAAGAAAGAAAGAAAGAAAGAAAGAAAGAAAGAGAAAGAGAGAAAGAAAGAGAGAAAGAAAGAGAGTAGAGACAAGGGACCAGCAGGTGTTGTGGTGGTTAAGGCATTGGACTCCCACATGGCAGACAATGGTTCAAGTCCCGGACATAGGGGCTTGAAAATCATGCCAGACACCTGTATGTATGCCCAAAATCCTAGGAGAAGAACAGAGGAGGAGAAGAGATTGTGGCATTGCAATCTCCTGGTATGGGGGTTTATCACTTTCCCTCTCTTTATCTCTCTCTGTCTCTCTCCATCAAATGTATACATTCTATGGTGAAAAAAAGAAAAAGAGTCAAAATACCATGGTTTCTTTTTAGAGAGGTTTTTGCTATAGGGTAGGCATGTGCGCTTGCCAGAAAGACAGAGAGACAGAAAGCGAGAAATCACCTCCCCCAGGGAGAATGGCCATGCCGCAATCCTTTCTCCTCCATTCTCCTCTTGGGATCTTGGGCACACACGCACACACACCTGGTGTGAGTTTAAGACACCAGGTCAGGGACTCGAACCACGGTCGACTACATGGGAGTCCAGCAACATAGCCATTATGCCATCTGCTGGTCCCCATGTTTTTATAAAAGAATCATTTAATTTTCTTTCTTTATTATTATCAGTATCCCTTAATTTGCTATAGGGCATGTGTGCTCAACATAGAGAGACACACAGAGAGAGAGAGTGAGAAAGCAAGCCACCAGGTCTGAGACTCAAACCATGGCTGCCATGTGGGAATCTAGCACCTTAACCACCACATCACCTACTGGCCCAAAAGACCACATTTTAAAATCAGATTGAAAAACTATTTTTCTGGGTGATTATACCTTAAGTTGATAAAAATAGGATCAATTATTTCCATTGTTTTCAAATGGTGGTATAGTAGTTAAGGTACTAGACTCACAAATGGCCAACCACAGTTCAAGTCCCAGACGTGATGGCTTGAAAATCATACCAGGAAAGTGTGTGTGTGCATGCCAAAGATCCCAGGAGGGGAGAGAAAGAGAAGGGATTAGAACATGGCCATCCTCTCTGTGGGAGACCATGGTGATTTCTCATTTTCCTTCTCACTATCTCGTTCTCTGGCAAGTGTACTTGCCCTATGGCAAAAACTTGTTTTAAAAAAGTGTTTTCTTTCCCCTTGGATTTAATTTATTAACCTACATAAAATATTTATGACTGCAGAATAAAATTATATAGGTAAGCAGTGGTGCAGTAGTAATGTAACACTCTGTCATGCTGAGGCCGTATGGGAAGGGCCTAGTTCAGGTCCAGATGTTGCCTTGTGCACACACATGATAGTGATCCTGGCTGGCTGAGACGAGACTGAGACTGTGGTGTGAAGACCCTGTTGGAGGTCTCTCCCCCCCCAACCCTCCTTCTCTCACAGTAATTATATTTTATTTTATTTTTAAAAACTATATAAGAAGTTCTCTGGGCTCGGGCCTAGTCAGCAGCAATATGGCTAAATGCACCAAGAAAGTCAGCATTGTCGATAAATATGGGACCCGCTATGGTGCCTCCCTCCAGAAAATGGTGAAAAAAAACTGAAATCAGTCAGCACGTCAAGTACACTTGCTCCTTCTGTGGCAAAACCAAGATGAAGAGACGGGCTGTGGGGATCTGGTTCCTGCATGAAAATGGTAGCTGTTGGTGCCTAGACCTACGACACCACTTCAGGTGTCACAGTAAAGTCTGCCATCAAAAGACTGAAGGAATTGAAAGACCGGTAGAAGCTCCATAGATACGTGGAATATCGCTGGTCTACAATAAATAGGTTAGTTTATGTAATCAAATTGCCTCAGTTTGTTGTTCATTGTATCAGACATTCTTATTTATACTGTAAATATTGCCTTTACAAGAGATTTGGAAATTAAAGTCCTTCCAGTTTAGAAAAGTATGCTGAGATGGCTTACAATCTGGTTCCCCCACCCCAATACTTAAATGATAACCATATGTTGTAAGAATGTAAGACTTCCAGCTTAGTTGTCTTATCTTTATTCTGCACTTGCCAGTTAAACTTCTTTTTGAGATACATTGGCACAAATTGTTTAATATTTTCTTCTGAAATCAAAGTTAATATTTTTTAATGTTTCTAAAGGTGTAGATACATGATATGGTAGATATACACTGCTTTTACTTTTGGTGTTTTGTTTGATTATATACTCTTATCAGTCAGCTTCTTCAGAGAATACAAAACATAAGTAGAATGTAGCGTTGGGGTGTGCAGGTCTGGGGTGAGGAAAGAGGTGACCTGGGCTTTGCTTTCAGTAGCTGCTTCATCAGAAGGGGTTCATTTCATTTGAGGACGTTGCTGTGGACTTTACCTGGGAGGAATGGCAGAACCTGGAAGATGCTCAGAAGATTCTATACAAGGATGTGATGCTGGAGACCTACAGCAACCTGATGTTTTTAGAAAATGGCCATTCTGAGAGGCAAAGGGAACAGGCCTTCTTGAAGACATAGCCTCATGGATTCTGCAAACTAGCCATTTTGGGGAAACAGAAATCAAGATTTCCCACTGAGAATTCGGCCTCCAGCACACAGCGTGGAAGGAAGACCCCTTTTAGGCCTCTTGTCTCTGTACCTGTCTTTGTCTCTCTCTGTCTCTGTCTCTGTCTCCTCTCTTTTTTTTTAATTTTTGCAGTTTTTCAATTTTTGTGTTTTTACTGAAATTTTTTAAAATATTAATTGTTTTAGTTTTATTGAAAAGTTTTTATCTTCATTTTTTCTTCTCTTTTTCTGTTTCTTGTTTGTTTTTGGCCGTTGTTGCTGTTGTTTATCTCTTTCTGTTTCCTTTTCTGCACACTCTTCAATGCTCAGATTAAACTTCCAAGTTTAGGAAGAAACTGACCATCAACCAGATGACTAGAAATCGCTGCAGGACCACAAGAAATATAGGAAAGCAGGAAAATATCTCTCCTCCAAGGGAAAAGGATAACTCCTCTTCATCCACATGCAGTTCAATGGAATTCATGGAAATGTCTGATAAAGAATTCAGAACATTCATAATGGCAAAACTAACAGAGATGGAAGAGAAGAGAGACAATGAACTGCTGAAGAGGAAGGAGAAAGAAGTTGTCGAGTTCCAGGAAGTGAGGAAATTCATGCAAGACCTAAAAGAGGAATGTCACACTTTACAAAAGAATCAGATGGAACTGTTAGAGATGAAGGCTATAATACAGGAAGTCAAAATCTCCCTTGAAAGTATTAAAAAGCAGACTAGATCATATAGAAAATAGAATCTCAGACATAGAAGAGAAAATTGCTAACCTAGAAAAATCCACCACGAAGACTGAGAAAATGGCCCAAAAATTTGAGACTAATATACAAGAAATACTAGATACCATCAAACGTCCAAACATCCAGATAATAGGCATCCCAGAAGGCGAAGAGACTCATAAGGGCATTGATAATCTATTCCATGAGATCCTGCAAGAAAACTTTCCAAACCTAGAGAGGCACTCAAAGATACAGTCCCAAGAAATAAAGAGGACCCCAAATAGAATCAACCCAAGAAGATCTTCTCCAAGACACATTATAGCCAGATTGACCAAGACCGCAGACAAAGACAAGATACTAAGATTGGCAAGAGAAAAACATCAAGTTACCTACAAGGGGTATCCCATCAAACTAACAGCAGATCTCTCATCGGAAACAATGCGAGAAAGGAAAGAATGAGAAAATATATTCAACGTGTTAAGGGAAAAACGATTTCAACCGAGAACACTGTACCCGGCAAGATTATCATTCATTTGGGAAGAAAAGAC
>NW_006160088.1:290601-291170 GCF_000334495.1 Tupaia belangeri chinensis | reverse complement strand
TATGTATATATATATATATACACACACACACACATATGTATGAAAGTAGAAATGGAATATTATTGATGATAACATGCATGATTGAGCCACTATGCAGTTTATTCTAGATGGGAAACCACACTTAGTATGTTGTGATGATGCTCAGGGAATGAATGTTAAGTAATTAAAAAAATGTTTCAAGAGAAGCAAAACACTAAAACTGTTCTTATTGAAATAAAAGAAAAGAAAAGAAAATGGTCATTCTAACTGGGGTAATGTGAAACCGCATTGTAGCTTTGATTTATATTTTGTTGGTAATTAGTAATATTAAATATTTTTTATACTTGGCAAAAAAAAATAAGTAGAATGTCACATCAAATTTTTGTACCAGTCTGCCATTATCCATTTTTCAGCATTCATAGTACTCAATTTAGTTGAAATATATGGTCACATTAACAAAAATTAAGTTCTTTGGAGAAAAAAAAAACTATTTAAGAAAATATATTCAGAGAAATTGCTGTGGTTTGGGCCAGCCCGACAGCACAGCAGTTTAGCGCAGTGCATAAGAAGCCGGGTCTCATGTGGATTTC
>NW_006160088.1:283244-288244 GCF_000334495.1 Tupaia belangeri chinensis | reverse complement strand
TTGATACTTTTCAGATATATCCTAGAGAACAAAGATAAATCTTTCTCACCCTCCACATCCCTGTCACATAGAAAAAGATTGAACTTCAGTACCTTTGACCTCCTACCAGCTCATCTGTCACCTGACCATTTTTCTCTTCTGTCACCTGACCATTTGTCTCTTGCCCTAGATCTCAGAATTGGTAGAAGAGCTTCTGCACCCACAGAAAGCCACTCTCTGTCCATGCTCCATTCACAGCTTATTCCAAGTTTTCTGGGGCATCCTTCTGTTGTCTGATGTACATTATGAAGGTTTAGCACAACCAGCCTCTACTCAACAGACGCCATAGCATGCCTCACCATGCCCCTATCCCCAGATGTGACAAAAATATCCCCATATCTTGCCAAATGTCCTCTGGATAGCACAATGGCCCCTGGTTCAGAAACACTGCTTTCAAGGTAGTCCTACTACCCTATATCAAACCCTATAGCCTCATAGTTCAGGAAGCTAGATCACATACAACCAACCAGTTTGAATCCCAGCCCCATAGCCTGAAAAACATTCTAGGCACATATGCATGGGTGCCCAGAGTTCTCACAGGATGGAGAAATGGAAGCAAAGGGATTGCAACATAACTATACTGCATTGGGAGTTTTCTCTCTCTCTCTCTCTCTCTCTCTCTTGCACATGCCCTCTGGCAATTAAAAAAAGTACTTCTAATATTTCACCATTAAGTTTGATTTTTGCTGTGAAACTTTTGTAGATACCAATTAAGGTTTATAATTACAATCAACAGAAACTGGCTCAGACTACATATAACACAAGCAACAACAGAAAGCTATCAGGTTGCTGGCAGAATCAATGAGACGGCTGACAAAGCAGGCTCAGAGAGAGGACATGAACAAGAGAGTCCGTGACAGAACATAACAGCTCAGTGAGGGTATTGCTGTAAGAGAGAATCCTGAAACAGGCTGCTTCTTTGGGAAACCCACTCCCAATCAGGGTCACTGGTGGAGTATCTGATTGATTTAGGTTGTTCAGTGGTTAGCCTAGCCTTTTGGGCTTCCAGAGTGGGAGATGGGACTAGAATCCTACTCAGACTTATGGAAAGGTTGATTCCCCAAATGTAGGCAGAAGCTTTGGAAGCTGGGCATCCTGAAAATGTGCACAAATATGGAGATATAAAAGACAGACAGCATGCACTGTAGTTACCTTTATGAAGTTATAAAAATACCTCTCAAATACTATTTTTTTTGAGAGGTTTTCGCTATAGCGCGCGTGTACTCGCCAGACAGAGAGAGATGTAGAGACAGAAAGCGAGAAATCACTCCCCAGGGGGGATGGTCACGCCACAATCCCTTCTCCTCCATTCTCCTCTCGGGATCTTGGGCATGCACGCACACGCGCCCGGTGTGAGTTCTAAGCCACCAGGTCCGGGATGCAAACCGTGGTCGACTACGTGGGAGTCCAGCAACATAGCCATTATGCTAACTGCTGGTTCCATTATTTTTCTTTTTTGACATGAGGCATATGATGGTTAGTTTCGCATGCCAACTTATGTAGGTTTGAGTCTTAGTTATCTAATCAAACACTAACCTAGCTATGGCTGTGAATGTATTTTGTAAACGTGGTTAATATCTGCCATCAGCTGACTTTAATTAAGTAAAGAAAATGACCCTCTATGATGTGGATGGACTTGCCCAATCTATTGAAAGCCTCACAGGCAAAACTGAGGTTTCCAAGGGAAAAGAAATTTTGCCTCAAAACTGCAGCATCAGCTCCAGCCTGAGAGCTTCCAGCCTGCAAGACGATCCTACAGATTCTAGATTTGCCAGTCCCCACCATCATATAAGCCAATTGCCTGAAATAAATCTCTTTATGTGTATGCATGTATATGAACACAAAGATACATATAGATATAAATGTGTGTGTGTATATATATATATATATATATATATACTATCAATACATACTGAGTGCATTTCTCTGGAGAAAACTGACTAATACAAAAAATATTCACTTTTTTGCATTTTTCACATTTAATGAGAGAATTGTGTACAATTTTTTCTTCCTTTGTGGCGGAGACAATTTCCAAGGATACACGACCACTCAGAACATTTCCTAAAACCCTTTGCAGTTGGATGTGGCCACATGAAAATGCTCTGGATAACAAGCTGTGAGTTAGGGAAGAAGTATGTGTGATTTCTATGTCTAGTCCTTCATGGGAAGAGGCACACTCCATATGCGACCACATTGCCCTTCTTGCTAGCTAGGATATATCATGAAGGCAAAAGCTGAGAAATATCTTTAAGTTACTTCTCCAACCTCTATTAATACTTTTTCTTTCCTATTGTCATATTTTTCATCTCCTCTCTCCTGTGTCTTCTCATAAAGTACTGATCCCCTTCATGAGGCTCTACTCTCATGACCTCTTTATCACCTAAATGCACTGCCTCCAAATACTATCATATTGGGGATTAGGGCTTCAACTTGACTGGGCGAGGCGGGTGTGGGTGGTGAACAGACTTCAGTCCAGAGCTGGTCTCATCTCTTGGTCCTACTACTTTGAACTCTGTGCTCCTGTGGCATAGGACAATATTCCCTTCCCCAGTCTACTACGCTCCTAGTCACATCCAGCCTTTCCACATGCTACCTCACTCTCTAAAACCCTCTTTCTTCTCCCATGTGGCTATATTAGACTTTTCTCTGGAAAGCTTTCCCTGCTCCTCAAGGACACTGTAGGTGCCCTTTCTGTGAGCGCACATTGTACCCAACAATATCACGCAGCATTGGAAAAGCCTCTTACAAACCATTTTCTTTAACAGACAATAAATTCTATGAGAGCAAGAACTCTGGCACTAAGTAGCTAACAAAAATTTGTGGAATGAATGCATAGCAACTGCCAATCTGTATCCTTGAAAGCCTAAGCATATAATACCACCATGTGTCTTTAACATGCATACCTTTGGCTCTGACTTGAAGTCTGGGCTTTAACACAAAATAGAACTGGAAGTTACAACTCCAGGATCAATTTCTAGCTACATTACTTAGGCAAAATGTTTAAACTTTCTGGGCCTCTGGGTGGGATAGTCTTATTCTCGAGTTCTTCCCTTGCAGGATAAGCAATATAACATCTTGCTCACTATGACTTAATGTAGAATTCAAAAATCCAAAACAGCTAAAATTATAGACAAATTCCCTCCCTGTCTGACATTTTTTAATCTTCTTACCTGAGATGAGCAAGCATTATCAAAAACCCCACTGCTAAAAGCACTAATAAAAATATCATCTTAATACAGGTGCAGCCTGGTTCTCATCACTGAAAGCAATGTAATTGTTGAGTCTCAATCTTTACGTGTTGTCCCAGCCCATGGGACAGTTGAACAGGTTCCTTGGGGGAGAGAGTGAGAGATGGGACAAACACACGCACACACAATACGAGGTGCTGATCAAGTCATCTTCTTCCATCTATTTCCGTTTATTGAGGAAAAATGGCTATTTATATACAGCTGGTGGGAACCAATTGGTTGCCCAAAATGCAAATGAGATAGAACAGCATGAACCAATCATTGATGTGGGTGGATCTCTCCTGTTGCCTAGAAACCCAACCACTTCCGGGGAGAACAGTTGGTCACATGATTTCTGAGAAACGGTTTGCTCAGTGAGGAAGTGAAGCTTAATGGTTTCCAAGATGGTGGATAGCTCAAGATGGCAGATAGCTCAAGATGGCTTCAGTATGTAGTGCTCGCCACAACGTGTACTGAAAAAGGACAGTGCCCCACAACACTGTTCAAACAACGAGAATGAACAGCAGCATCTGTCATCCAAAACTATGTGTGACCTGCAGACCCAATGTTCCTGGCCATGGATTCTGGATGAGAAAAATGTGTTGTCATAGTTCACAGACACTGACCATGAACCTACCTTATAGTTCTGCTTCACAATTGAATAAGGATTTCATGACAAAAATGGTACATTTCTTTGATGGCTACTCTGTGTGGTTACAGAAAACCACCAGGACAATGCAAATGGAATCAATGATGTCAATTTATTTTTCTCTTGGCTTCTTAATAATCTAATATAATCTACTATATCTATTATAAAGTATGGATAAGTCTGGTAGTTATTCCAATGGAAATTAAATGAAATAATGTCCATAAATAAATTACTAACATATAAATGATTAATTATAGAAATATATTTCATTAAAATTATTACTAACTGACCATCTAAACTCTCAGGGCTAATGAACTCATGGGAAGAAAAGGTAGATAGCCTCCCAAGAAGTATGTTTTAAGAGGTGTGCTCACCAGCCCCACAGTGCAGTGGTTAAGAGAGTCAGGTCTCAAATGGCTGACCCCAGTTCAAATTTCAACTCCAGCAGCTTGAAAAACATGCAGGGTGCATGTGCCTGTATGTCCAAAATCAGTGGGGTGAAAAAATGGAAAGGAGGATATTACAGGTTGACCATGTCCCATTAGTGGATGATTTCTCCTTCTCTTTCTCTCTGTCTCTCTCTTTCTCTCTCTCTCTCTCTCTCTCTCTCTCTCTCAGGCAAGCAGACATGCCCTTTAACAATTAAAGAAAAAGAGAGAGATGCTCAAGGATACTCTGTAAGTCATACACGCACCATTCATTTTACCATTACTGCTTCATTCTTTTTTGTTTTCGGAGCTTTGCTTAATAATCTCTGTGGTAGAATTATTATTTGGCTTGAGTAGCATTCTTTCCTTATAAGGAAGTGTCCCTTTCTGTAACTCATGTGTACCTGATGAGACTGTATCAATCACAGTCTATGCCCCCCCCCCCGCCAAGGCCACAGGGTGCCAAGGATGGGCCATGATTCAGATGTGGCTGATCATAGCTCTTCCATCTCCTTAGCAGCAGACCAAACCAAGGTGTAGCATAGACTAGAAAACTTGCTAGATACTGAGCCCTAAAAGCTGGAGAAGGTTTCTCCTCCTGCAGGTTGGGCTCCAGAGTCCCTGGTCTCTGTCATTGGTACAGACTGAATTCAGCAG
>NW_006160088.1:271857-283213 GCF_000334495.1 Tupaia belangeri chinensis | reverse complement strand
AGTTACCTACAAACAAAAACAGAGGGGACAGCTGACTGCAAGAGAGTCCTGAAGGGGGTCTCTCTACTTCCAGCCCAGGCTCCCACTTTGATCCTATGGGGTTCCCAGGCAACTGCAACTAGGTAAGCACATAGTCTCTTTGGGTAAAGCTAGTTGAAGTCAGTTTCTTTTACTTGCCATTAAAAACATCCTAACGCCCTGGAATGATTCCGTCCTGCGTGGCTGTTTTCAGGAGCCGTAGTTGTTTACCACCATCCGCCTTTGCACCCACTCAAGTGTGTGCCACCACCCCATGGAAGATTCGATGGTCATGGACATGAGCCCCCTGAGGCCCCAGAACTATCTTTTCGATTGTGAACTAAAGGCCGACAAAGATTATCACTTTGAAGTGGATAATGATGAAAATGAACACCAGTTATCTTTAAGAACTGTCAGTTTAGGGGCTGGTGCAAAGGATGAATTGCACATTGTCGAAGCAGAGGCAATGAATTATGAAGGCAGTCCAATGAAAGTAACACTGGCAACACTGAAAATGTCTGTACAGCCAACGGTTTCCCTTAGAGGCTTTGAAATAACACCACCTGTGGTCTTAAGGTTGAAGTGTGGTTCAGGGCCTGTGCATATTAGTGGACAGCACTTAGTAGCTGTGGAGGAGGATACAGAGTCAGGAGAAGAAGAGGAAGAGGATGTGAAACTCTTAAGTATATCTGGAAAGCAATCTGCCCCGGAGGTGGTAGGAAGGTTCCACAGAAAAAAGTAAAACTTGTGGCTGCTAAAGATGATGATGATGATGATGATGACGATGATTTTGAAGATGAGGAAACAGAAGAAAAAGCTCCAGTGAAGAAATATGTATGAGATATTCCTGGCAAAAATGCTCAAAAATCAAACCAGAACAGAAAAGACTCAAAACCATCAACACCAAGATCAAAAGATCAAGAATCATTCAAAAACACACACACACACACAAAAAAAAATACCTAAAACACCAAAAAACACACACAAAAAAAACCTAAAACACCAAAAGGACCTAGTTCTGTAGAAGACATTAAAGCAAAAATGCAAACAAGTAGAGAAAAAAGGTGGTTCTCTTCCCGAAGTACAAGCCAAGTTTATCAATTATGTCAAGAATTGCTTCTGGATAACTGATCAGGAGGCTATTCAAGATCTCTGGCAGTGGAGGAAGTCTCTTTAAGAAAATAGTTTAAACGGTTTGTTAAAATTTTCCATCTTGGGACCAGCAGATGGTGTAATGGACTGCCATGTAGTCAACCACAGTTTGAGTCCTGGACCCAGCGGCTTATAACTCACAATGGGCCATGTGCTTGCATGCCTAAGATCCTAAGAGGAGAAGGGAGAAGGGATTGTGTGTGGCCATCCCTCTAGGGGGTTATTTCTTTCCCTCTGTCTGTCCTGTGAGCACACATGCCCTATAGCAAAAATCTCTCTATTAAAAGAAAAAAAAAATCAGCAAAAGAATGTTTCACTCTTAGAGATAAGAAGGCTTACTGTGAATCATAAAGGACAGGATAGTATCCCCCTATCAATGGTTTCCCTACCGTGTTTGATAAATGTTGTCCAGGTTCCATTGTCAAGAATGTGTTGTCCAAAATGCCTGTTTAGTTTTTAAAGATGGAACTCCACCCTTTGCTTGGTTTTAAGTATGTATGCAATGTTATGATAGGACACAGTAGTAGTGGTGGTCAGACATGGAAATGGTGGGGAGACAAAAATACACATGTGAAATAAACTCAGTATTTTAATAAAGTATAAAAAAATCCTAACTAAATCACTCTTTTTTTTTCCCAATTCTATTATTTATTTGCAAGAACTACTTTACATATTTATTAACTAATCCTGTCTAACAGAAGTTGCAGTATTCAAATAGCATGCAGGATCAGTTTCAAGCAAAGTAATAGTAAAGGAGTTTTTTTAGAGGTGTTTGCCGTAGGGTGCATATGCTCACCAAAGAGAGAGACAGAGACAGTGAGAGGGAAAGTGAGAAATCACCCCCTCGAGGGGGATGGTCATACCAAAATCCCTTCTCCATTCTCCTCCCAGGATCTTGGGCACACACATACACTCACCTGGCATGAGTTTCATGTCAGCAGATCCTGGATTTAAACCACTCTTGGCCATGTGGGAGTCCAGCAGTGGGTCTGTCCATCTGACAGACCCAGAGATAGTACTTCTGAAGGCCTGGTTAGAAAAACTAAAAATCTGGTGCTCCTATGTCAGTCCTCCAACTGAGACAGACCATATTCCTACATGGTTTACAGTGGTCTTTTCCTTCCTGTGCAGTCTCATGAAAACGTGCCTTGAAGACAGCTATGTCTCCTCAGGCTAAGGCAAAGAGATGTGAGCTCAAACTCAACTGCCAAGGGCATGTCACTCAGGGGTGCACATTTCAAACCCAGGGGCCCACGTTCATCCTTTTAGGACATTGAATGCAGGGGTGGGTGCTGCTGCTCTTTTCGTTCCCACCGTCTCTTGACTGAGGGTCCCACCCAGTAGCTCTGTCACCATTTACGCCTGGCCAGTGCAGTCCCAGTTCTATCCTCCAGTGCATAAAATCAAGCATTCTCTCTGAAATTACAAGCTCATGCATTTGTTCAGAAAAACTGGGCTGCCGTGTGAAAGGTATGCCTTTAAATGCTAAGAAAGCATGCAGAGAAAGACGGTATGTTTGCTTTAATAAATTGCTTAGTCTAGGAGGAGACAGCATAATAAAAGTATAAATGTATGCCTGGGATGATTGCTGTTAAAAATGAAAAATATGGGGCCAGCCAAATGGCATGACAATTAGGTACTGGACTCCCTCATGGCCAACAGCAGTTTGAGTCCCAGGCCCGGTGTCTTGCTTTTTCACTTTCTCTCTCTCTCTCTCTGCCTCTGGCGAGTATCCATGCCCTATAACAAACTTAAAATAATACTAATAATTTACTTAAGTAAATAAAATAGCAAAGTGAAGGAACAAAGGGAGGGTGGCAGGAAAGTCCACAGAAGAGGGGACTGTTATTGGCAGAACTGTGTCCCCCTCACCAAATTCACATGTTGAAGCCTTAACCCCAAGTACCTCAGAGAAGGATTACATTTGGAGATAGAGGGTGTCTTGTTTTCTCTTTCTCTCTCTCTCTCTCTCTGCCTCTGGCGAGTATCCATGCCCTATAACAAACTTAAAATAATACTAATAATTTACTTAAGTAAATAAAATAGCAAAGTGAAGGAACAAAGGGAGGGTGGCAGGAAAGTCCACAGAAGAGGGGACTGTTATTGGCAGAACTGTGTCCCCCTCACCAAATTCACATGTTGAAGCCTTAACCCCAAGTACCTCAGAGAAGGATTACATTTGGAGATAGAGCACTTAAAGAGGTAATTAAAGTAAAATGAAACCATCACAGTAGGTCTTAATTCAGCATTACTGGGTCCTTATAAAAAGAGGATTATTGGGACCTGCAGGTGATGTGGTGGTTAAGGGCACCGGACTCCCACATGGCTGACCGAGGTTCAAGTCCTGAACCTGTCGGCTTGCTTTCTCACTTTCCCTCTCTCTCGTTCTTTCCCTCTCTGGTCAAGTTAAAATATATAAATAAATAAAGTTAAATAAAATAATTTAAAAAAAAAGAGGATCATCTAGGAAACAGACACAGAGGGGCGACCATGCGAGGACACAAGGAGATGTCATCTGCAAGCCAAGAAGTGGGGCCTCAGGAGGAACCAATCCTGTTGACACCTTGATCTTGACTTCTGGCCTCCAAAATTACGTAAAAATAAGTTCCTGTTATTTGGCATTTTGTTATGGCAGCCCTGGTAAGCCAATATACATGGACATGGGTGTTTTCACTTCAAGAAAGTCAGTGGAGCAGAGAGGTCGTTGTCTCAGCCTGAGGACACTCCAAAATGCAGAAGTTGGGAAGAGGAGATGGAACGAAGAACAAGACCATGGAGGAGGTGCCCGGAGTTGGGAGGAAATGTCTTGGCAGCAGAGGGAAGACGGCTGGAGGGAGAGTGCAGGCCCAGCAGCAGGTGACATGGCTGCCATCCTGCTGGGGTGTTGGTGTCCCCGCAGAACTACTCCAATACAGTGCTGGGTGGAGAGGAGTAGAGCTGAGGACAGGTGGCAGCAGCGAAGTCTGTACTTTGAAGGGGTTTTAGTACTGAGAAAAAGAGAAATGGGCAGTACTGGAAAGGGGGGAGGTCCCAGAAGTGGTCTGAGTTGCTAGTGAGAGCAAGTCTGTGCGCTGCAGGAACGTCTTAGAAGGGAGAGTACAGCCTGGCTGCAGGAGGGAGAGGGATGATGAAGGAAAGCAGGGCCAGACATCAGGAGAGCGCGACAGCCTCAACACTGCCAGAGTGGAGGGAAGTCCTGGCTGGTGGGTGACGAGGGAGAGAGGGGTCACGTTCCTTGGAGGCCGTTCCCTCCTCTACAATTCTTCAGGCACCTTTCAATTCCAACACGCAGCCCTGCACCCTTCCCTGCTGCCTCCAGCTACTGTTTTGTGCCTGCAATGGGACTGGTCTACAGCCAGCAAGGAGCAGCGGTGGACAGAGATTCCCAGGTCTATAGTCCTGCAAGAAGTGTGACGAACACGTGCTGGAGTCAGAGAAAAACATGTCTGTTTCAGCCAATTTATTTCCATTTACACACAACACTTTGAAAGATCAAAGATCCAGGCTGTAACACAGAGATATCAATGACCCTAAAGTTACAATCATCCCACAAAACGATTTCTTAAACTTAAATGATAGCTTTTAATTATACCTGAGGGAAAGGGAAGAAAAAAAAAAAAAAGTCCCAAAGGATGTCTGCCTCATAATACCCTGGACTTAGAATTCCCAACCAGACATTTCACCCCTCAATGCCACCCAGACACTGCCATCCCCTCAAAGATTCTCCAAACTGTAAACCGAGTCCCTTTGCTTTGCTTCCAAAACCCCAGGGAAACAAGTAGCCTCCCTCTCTTACAATGACTAACACATCAAGGGTGTTCAGTGTATTTTTCTAAGCATATAAAATCAAGGTCGAATTTTAAAAATGTTTTCCAAAATACACGTGGAAATCCACGCCAGGCACATGTACATACATGCCCAAAATCCTAGGAGGAGAATGGAGAAGGGATTGCAGCATGACCATCTCCCCAGGAGGTGATTTCTCACTTTCCCTCTCACTATCTCTCTGTATCTCTCTCCTCCCCAGAAAGCACACACATCCTCTGGCAAAAAAAAAAAAAAATTTTTTTTTAAATAATAAAGAAAGAAACACAGAAAACATCAACATGGGGAAAAATAAGATTGTCCAGTTTAGCCTGTATATTGCCACCTCTTCAGGAAGAGCACAAGTCCGTCACATCTATTTATAACTTAGAACTAACCACACTAAGTGCAGTATGCTATTTTAATCACTTGTTACAATTAATACTTTTTATTAAAAATAAATACCATAATTAACAAATCATAAATGCATATATCTACTTCCAAAATATAATACATACAAGTCTAATAAATATCCCTAATGCATGGAGAAGTGACAGTTCAGTGTCAAATAGGGAAACAGCATTCAGTGACATATAAATTTACTTTTGTTTCTTGTCTTTCAGGAAAAGAAATTTTGACCACAAAACCTCTTAAGTTAGCATTAAGCAATTTTAGGTATGATGAATTTTTGTTTGTTAGTTTTGTTTTGTCTTGTTTTATTTTATAGCTTACTTGACCAGATAAAACAATTCAGCTCTCCTGCATCTAATAGTTTTCCGAGCAGAATTTAACCAAAAGTAGCACTGTTTCCTTGGTTTACCTCATTGTGGACTAGAAAACTGGGCCCTTGAGCCAATAAGCTTTGTGGCAACTTCCCAGGAGCAGTTTGTGGCTGGAGGCGCTGAGTCACACTGCCTCTTTGTCACACTAGCCAACTAAGCTTTGCATGCATGGACACAAGTTTCTTTCTTTTTTCCTTTTTTTCAATTTTAACTTTATTTTTTTGTTTTTGGAGATATTTTCAGTTTTGCTATAGGGCATGTGGGCCCACTGGAGAGAGAGGGGGGGGGGAGTGAGAAACCACCCTCACCCTAGAGATTGCCATGCCGCAATCTCCTCTTACAATCTCCTCTCAGGGTTTCAGGCCCAAATGCACACATGCCCAGAGTGTTTTTCAAGTTGTGTGGTCTGGGACTCGAACCACATAGTTGGTCATGTTGGATCCAGTGCCTTAACCAACATGCCACCTGTTGGCCTGGGCACAACTTTCTTCAAGGAAGTAGTTGAACAGAGAGTGCAAAACAAGATGACATTTAAAAAATTATATTAGCTATGGAATGTATTCTTCTACTTGTATTTAAAAGTGATTGTATCTTATAAGTAGGGAATCCTTTTTTTAATTAATTAAAATTAATTTTTTTTTGCCAACTTTTCAGTGGGCAGGCACTAAGACACAATCAGTATCATCTTACTCTTCAGTATCATCTCTGTGCTCACCCAGGCCTTCCAGGCTCTTTACTCCACACCAAGGGTGGATGGTTTTACCCCCCAGCTTCAGGCCATCTGCCAGCAGAGATCCTACCCTGGTGGTCCTACTGAAAAGGCAGGAAAGAAACTGCTTCTCAGTTTCCAGTCGCCACAAGCTAAAATCCTTCTGTCTATGGTCCCAATAGGGAATGTGAGCATCTTTCCTATCCCAGAGACCTGAGAGTTTATTTCAAATATATCTTGCTCACCATAGAGTTTCCTAATGTTCACATACAGACTTTTCAGACAGGTAGAGCCAAACAAAGCAAGTGGCAATAACAATCAATAGAGAGGCTTTGGGAACTATTGGGGTTTTTGTCTTTGTTTTGTTTTTTGTGTGGTTTTTTTGTTGTTGTTGTTGTTTTTGGGGGGATTTTTGGAGAGGATTTTGCTATAGGGTGCGTGTGCTCACCAGAAAGACAGAGACAGACAGAAAGCAAGAAATCACCCCCCCCAGGGGGGGGGATGGTCACGCCGCAATCCCTTCTCCTCCATTCTCCTCTTGGAATCTTGGGCATGCACGCACACGCGCCCAGCGTGAGTTTAAGCCACCGGGTCCAGGACACGAACCGCAGTCAACTACATAGGAGTTCAGCAACATAGCCATTATGCTAACTGCTGGCCTGAGAACTGCTGTTTGAAGGGACCTCACAGTTCATTTCCAGTCCACTCTTCTGAGTTGTAGTGGAAGCTATCTTTCTGGTACCTGAATATTTCCCTTAGGAAATCCCTTGGATTCTAATAGAGAATTATCAAGTGTCTCCTTTCCACCAGGGACCTGGATAGGAAGAAGAGTAAGGCTGAAAGAACTTTACTACCTACCAGGACAGACACAGCCACAGACACTGCTAAAATTAAAATGTCAGTCCTGGGGACCATCAGGTGGCGTGGTGGTTAAGAGCGCTGGACTCCCACACAGCCAACCACGGTTCAAGTCCCAGACTTGGCGACTTGCTTTCTCACTCTCCCTCTCTCGCTCTCTCATTCTGTCCCACCTCTGGTTGGTCAAATTAAAATAAATAAAGTTACATAAAAATAATTCTTAAAAAGAAGTCAGTCCTGATACAACCAATGATCAAAAGTAATCCTTAAATAATAAGATTGAGAGCAAACAAATCCTTCCACAGGGGAGACATGGAGAAAACATAAACATTGTCTCATCTATTTTTAAAATGAGGATGCATAGCAGCTGTTACATTGAACCAGACTCATTAATTATTTACTCTATGGCAGAGCCTCCGAGAGTTCTTTGGGAACCACGTAGCAAGGCTAAGTAAGCAGAGCAGAGGACTCTGTGAGAGCATTACCTGTACAGTCCCCGCTCGTCACAGCACACACACGCCCAGTAGCAGTCTGAGCTATAGCACTGCCCTTCACTCTTCTACAGACACTGCCTGAAAGGGGGCATTGGGAGAGGGGATCTCTCAATGAGGCGGCTGTGGACTGTTCCTTCTGCTGTTTCCCCCTCACATACTTGTCAAGGAAGTGTGCAACTGGCTGTGTGAAGGTGAGAACAAGCAAGACCTCGCAAATGCCACACTCACAACTGCAGCTGAAGAATGTGTTGGGGACATCTATTCTGCTCTTTCATAGCCCAGGTCACGAAACTATCCCTGCACTTTTACTGCCCTTCATGTACCTGGGTGGGGCAGAAAGCAGCTGCCACTGGTGATAGAGCCTTGAGTCTATGTGTGGAACCTACAGGCTCGTTTTGCACAAGCTTCAGGTCAAGAGAGGTGACAAGCAAATATAAACATGACTGAAGGCATTTATATTCAGTGACCTTGAGACAGGACAAGTCAGGATATCTGACAGACAGAATGTTCTAGGGAACACCTCAGGTGACAGAGGGCTGAAGTCCAGAGGTCAGACAAGACCAGGAAGGAGAAGGTGCCCCATGTCAACATTCAGAAAAGACAGGCAACAGCTAGGACAAGATGCAAAAAGGAAGACCCCTCTGGTGGCCCATCCCTGAGCATCCTGTGGAAGCAATGCATTGCGGGGACTCATTCTTCATGGCCTAGGGAGGACCAGGCTGCTTGGAAAAGCAACATTTGAAGGCCAGGGCTGAACCTCACCTACATCTGACGCTCCCAGACAAGCCCCTGAGACAATGAACCTTGGTTTCCTTGATTCAGATCAGGGTTTCACTGTAATAAGAAATGCTGACTCCAAAGGCTACTATGTGGGTTCCCGGAGACAGCAGGTGTGGCTACAGGAGTGGACACAGTCGACTGCGTCCACAGGTGTGCACTGCATCTGTCAGAAGAGAAGGCCTGAACAAGTACTTCTTCATTCATCTGTCAAGAGAACAGATGCCCCTGACTGTCCTCTGGACATTGTACATTTACTCAGTGAAGCTCTGTTTGCCAAACAAATGATGCCAGACCTCAGCTACATCCTGACAAAAGCAATGGGCGTGTTTACCAGTGAGTGAGTAAACAGAAGGAATGACTTCCAGGGATTTCTGATGCTAGGTTGTAATCTAGGTGTGCCACTAACTGAAGGACTCAGCAAAGTCACTTCACCTTTCTATCTGTGAAAGGAAGGTTTGTTGTTTTGATTATCCACACACACACACACACACACACACACACACACACACACTACCGATCATCTCTGAGGCAACTTCTGATCCATTAAAAAAAAAAAGAAAGAAAGAAAAGAAAGAAAGAAAGAAAGAAAGAAAGAAAGAAAGAAAGAAAGAAAGAAAGAAAGAAAGAGGAAAAAAAGCCGTGTTCAGATTTTCACATAATTCTGAATTTACCAAGTCCAGAACACTGTGTTGTATGATTTTGAAGAATTCCATGGACCAAAGAACCCTGAGAGTTCCAGGAAAGATTCAAAGGAAGGAAAGGAACAAGAGCCATAAAGACTGGCCTGGAAGATTTCTCAATCTGCACACAGATCACCACACGTGTATGGCAAACACTGAGAGGCGGCACTGCATACTGCAGTGTCGTATCTACCAAAATTTACAGCCCAACCCTGACTGTAATCATAAACACCCACACTCAGTAACCACCTACTGTGGGATATTGAGCAATGGATACCCACTGTCTCCTTCAGTCCACACTATAATATTATGAGACAGGAACTACTACTGTTCCATTTTTCAGATAAAGAAAACTGGAATAAAAAGAAAACAAGTAACTTGGCTCTCACAGGCATGGGCAAGGGAGGTCAAATTAGAACCCAGGAAACAGACCTGAGTTCAGGCTCTGCCCCACCCAGCATAATGAGCCTTAAGGGTAGAGGGTCTGCCCAACACCACAATGACCCTCAGACTAAAATTCTAAACACACAACAGCTGGTGCCTGGGTTAGCTTGCCCCACCCACACATACACCTCATTCATCCTGATTAGAAGCAGGAGGGGATTAAACTGTCTAAAAATAAGCCCTCCAGGGAAATGTAATCAAGGGAGGGGACTGCAACTCACATTCTGTGCAAACCGTTTCTCACCTGAGCACTGCACAGAAGGCAAGCACATCTCAGACACTCTGCTTCACAACTCACACTCTGGAAACCATACAGACTTCTCCCAGAAATGGGATCTATTTTGGGAACTAGCCAAGCAAACCTATCTTTGCCAAGTGGCCATTGTAGGTTCTTAGATGCACCAGGATAAGAGCTCTCATATTAAACTCATATTCAGCCCCAGTACAGTTGTGTGGAGAACTCAATGCGAACGACCTTACTTAACTCCCACACGCCCTTCTGAGTTGACACTCGCCCATTCTACAAAGATGCAGAAGCTGAGGTTCAGACAGAATAAAAACCACCCAGGCCCCACAGCTAGAAAGTTGCAGAGCCAGGGGTTAGACCTGGAGGCAGAGCCCTTAGCAGTGATGCCCAAGACGTGCCACAGTGCTAAGAAGAAGGGGCCTTTTTGACTGAGTCACAGTCCTAGAAGCACAGTCGCCTTTCCCTCAGGTAGTTTCCTCCCCACAGGACCCCAGTTTCACCCTGAGACAGGAACCTGGGGTCCTAATTGCCTCCTTCTCTGGTGGACTTCTGTTTCTATGGCTCCCATCAACGTAGAATCTGGAAGCTCTGCATGGATATGTATCAGCTCAGTTTCTACACGTGCAGAGATGCTGGCTGTGCCCAAAAGTGTGCATGGTATCCATGTTCTGAACTTACACAGCAACCTCCACGCTGGGTGTGCACACACGTACATGTGAGGCACATACACACAAGGATGCACTTTAGTCCTTCTACTCCCAGGGTCCCCTTCACCACTCATCTTCATTGACTGCAGTTTAAAGCTAAAAATAGAATTTTACTAACTTACTTTTAAAACCATAGTAAACATCTGAGTGAAAAAAAGTTTTGAACAATAACAACCATAGCCAAGGGGATCAAAAACTCTCATAAAAAGTAATTTTGTCTCACAAGTTTATTTCAGTGCTCTCTGCAGGCCGTTCGGGATAACTGCAGCAGCGCCCCGTGCCCAGATCTCCACTCAGATCTCTCATGTGGCCAAGTTACCTTTGCAAATTGAGCTCACCAGGCAGCATACAAAACAGGCAATGCAGCTCTGGGCCACTCTTCACCTTCCTGCAGCCTGCGGGGGCAGGGCCTCCACACCTGCTGGCCCTGGACCAGGAAACTCTACCCTCAGGACAGGGTCCCCAGAACAAGTCACTCAGCTCCCTGAGTCTCTGAGTTTCCTAGTAAGATTCAGGTTTTCAAGAAAATTGCTTTCGGGACCAGCAGTTGGCATAATGGCTGTGTTGCTGAACTCCCATGTAGTTGACTGCAGTTCAAGTCCTGGACCTGGTAGCTTAAACTCACGCTGGGCATACGTGTGTGCGTGTCCAGGATCCTGAGAAGAGAATGGAGGAGAAGGG
>NW_006160088.1:258154-271818 GCF_000334495.1 Tupaia belangeri chinensis | reverse complement strand
GGGGGGGGGGGGTGATTTCTCACTTTCTGTCTCTCTTTCTGGTGAGTGTACACGCTGTATGGCAAAAACCTCTCCAAAAAAAGAAAGAAAAAGAAAGAAGAAAGAGAAAGAAAGAAAGAAAGAAAGAAAGAAAGAAAGAAAGAAAGAAAGAAAGAAAGAAAGGAAGGAAGGAAGGAAGGAAGGAAGGAAGGAAGGAAGGAAGGAAGGAAGGAAGGAAGGAAGGAAGGAAGGAAAGAAGGAAGGAAGGTGTTGTGTTAGATCCAGGCCACTTACAGCATAGCTATGACAGCTAACACTACTACCAGCCTATCGCAGCTGCTGCCACTAGAGCTGGTAGACAAAAGTATAGGATCAAGAACGCACACCGACATGAAAAGTGCTAAGGAGATTGTTGGACACCTCTCAGATTTGATGACTTTGTCATTTGGTACTGGAAGATGTTACTGAATTTGAAACCACACCAGAAGGAAAAAGGATTACTAAATTAGATCAGATTTTGCTAAATGGAAATAATATAACGATGCTGGTTCCTGGAGGAGAAGGACCTGAAGTATGGATATCCTAGACATACGCTAGATTCTGTTCTGTTTTACAGTTGCAACAAAATAGAAATTTTTTTAAAACCTTTTAATGTTTAGATCCTGTAAACATCCACTAAAAAGAAATGCTTTGAAGATGTATGCCCGTTTTTGTAAGTTAATCTTGATTATTTTGGAAAAAGAAGAAAAGTTTGTTTTTGAAGGCTAAAAAAAATAAAAGAGATTTTATTTGTTTTTAAAAAAAGGAAAGAAAAGAAAAAGAAATGTGCTGTGTTGGAAGCAAGAAAGGGGAGAGAAAGCTTTTTAAGGAGGCGTTGCATGCCTGCTATAGGACGAGGGTATCCAGAGGGTACTCGATTAGACGTGTGGACAGAAGTGCAGTTCACAAAATGTAGCCATGATATTAGGATTTCCAAAACTACCAAATGTAATTCATCTGAGAGGGTCTTTGAGAGTGGACGGCAAATTAGGAATTTTTACAGGCTGTAGTGATATATAGTGACTGAATGTATAAAAGAAATTAAAATCTAAATTTTTTAAAAAATAATATATGCAGTTAGAGGAACTTAGTGAAGATAAACTTACTGACAACAATGAGAAAGGAGGTGGTGATAAAAAGAATGATAAGGTCTCAGAGGAGACAATGCAAGCCAAATACTTCTCATTAAAGGACTTCCTGGAAGTTTCACAACGTTGAAAGCATATAGAATAAAATGTTGAAATCGTATATAAACTCAGAAATGAGTATAATGATTTGCCAGCTGAAAGGAAATTACACTGTAAAATATGTAAGGAGATAACTTAATATGGTTCTTTTACAAAGAAATAAAACACATAAATTTTATACTATTCCCTTCACTATGTTTCTATGTTCATACATTTATAATTAAGACTAAGAACATTTTTAATGTTTTAACAGAGATTTCTAAAGATTGTGAAACAATCCTAAAAAAATAAAATAAAAATTGGTAATTAAATAAGAGGCATACATTGCAGTTTGCAAAAAGAAAATGTTCTGCAATTTGTTTGCTGCCACATTAAACTAACCCATACCACTGTATGTGTGATTACTGAGTCCAATTAGGACATATTTAATTAAACTTTAGTCTTCATTATTAAACACAGTTCTGGAATTTATATGACAAGCTTGTTTCTTAGGAAGACTGCCTTCTAACCAAGGTCTGGCTGCCCAGAACTAAATCCCTTCGGTGTACTCAAAATGGACTCATGTAGGGGCAGATACCACACTCCAGCTCAGAGGCTTGTTGATGCCCTTCCTGGGTGACCTGTGTAGCGTCTACATTCCTCACACATTGGCTGGCTGAGTCCCAGGACACAAAGCAGTCGCCTCCAAGTCTAGATCCACCTACACACCTCAAGTGGACTGATAGTCCTTCATAATTTTGGTTTTGAAAAATAACCTTGAGGGACCAGCAGATAGCATAATGGCTATGTTATTGGACTCCCATGTAGTCAACCGCTGTTTGAGTCCTGGAGCCGGTGGCTTAAACTCACGCCCAGGCACAAGTGCATGTGTGCCCATGATCCTGAGAGGAGAACACACGCCCTATAGAAAAAAAAAAAAAAAAGAAAAAGAAAAAGAAAAATAACCTCGAATGTTGATGAAGTGTGCTTTTAGTGTCCCAAGGGTACACACGCAAATGCTGCTATTGATCTACAGACATGACTGGACTGGAAAACCATTTTAGTGATCCCGTGTACATTTCCTAACTATTTGGTTTAGTATCATTCTCCTCAGAGTGGTGGCAGGGGGAAAGAGACTAAAAATCAGGGTTGAAGAAAAGGGGCCAATTTCTATAATCTTCCAAAAAGACAGGAAAGGAGGTGTCGATGGTTTGTATGTGGGAGTAGATAAGACAGATGAGCCGTGTATGAGGTGGAGGCCAGGCATGTGGGCTGCACTGCCTGGTTTTATCTACTTTGCAGTGTGAGACTTTCCATTACAGAAAGGGAGGGGCCACGCAGGGAGCACTACTCGATAGCATTTCTCGGGTTTCAGGGCACCCAGTCAATAAAAGCTCACCCATTTTCCCACTTACTAATTCATTCAGAACTATAGGGTTGATCCTGATTTAGAAATCCTTCATTATTTTCAGTCCATACTCACCTATTCCCTTCTAAAAACCATCTCCCATAAAAGTCAATTCATCTGTAGAGAGAACAGCTAATGCAAAGACCCTGAGGCACGTGTCCAGGGAAGAGCAAGAATCCAGAGTGAGCAAAAGAGACTGTGACGAGATGAGATTAAGGAATAGCAAAGGCAGTAATAGTAATAACTGGCTTTCACTTGAGAGGGGAAGCAACTGGAGGGTTTTGAACAGAGATGAGAAGCCCTGATCTATACTTTCAAAGGGTCACTCTGGATGCTGTTGAGAAAAGACCAATAGGGTGCAATGATGGAGGCCAAAAGACCAGGTAGGAAGCCAGTGTAGGAGTGCAGACGAGAGGCGCAGGCAGGGTTTGGATAGGGTAGAGGTGTGGGAGTGAAGTGGTCGGCTTCTGATTATAATCTGAAGGTAGAGCCAATAGTCTTTCCCGACAAACCAGCTAAGAGAGGAGTCAAGGATGACTCCCAAGTTTTGACTGGAACTGCAGGAAGGATGGAGTGGCCCAGAATTGAGGTAGGGAAGATTGCAGTGGAGCAGATTGCCTAGGGTAGGGTGGTCATCATAAATTCCGTTTGGGATTTGCTCACTTGGCCGTGGAATATATGAGACTGAGCAAGAGAGAATACTGGGATGGAAATACAAGGAATACCAACAGATAGAAGGAAAACCCAAAGCATGAAGTGTCTTGGAAGCTGATGAAGAGAATTCATCCAGTAAGTGAGAGAGGTTGGCTGTAAAAGCGAGTATGACGAGGCCTGAGAGCTGTCCACAGGACTCAGCAGTTTGGGGTTATCTGGGCAGGGAACACAAAAGACCAACTAGAGGGGCCGGCAGGTGGTGTGGTGGTTAGGGGCACTAGACTCCCACATGGTCGACCACAGTTAGAGTCCTGAACCTGGTGGCTTGCTTTCTTGCTCTCTCTCTCTCTCTCTCTCTCTCTTTCTCTCTCCCTCTCTGGGAGATTAAATAAATAAATAAATAAAGTTAAATAAAATCATTTAAAAAATAAAAAAGACCAAGTAGAGGGGATTTCAGGAATAACAGAAGGCATAGAAGACAATAAAGGGGTGAAATTCCCTTGTGGAGTTTAACCACAAAGAGAACCGCAGTGGGGCAGCAGCTGGAGGGACAAGGGCAGTCAAAGGAAGGCAACAGGTTTTTTTAAAAGATGGGAGATAGCAGCATGTGCATTGCATATGGGATGATCCAGCAGAGGGACAATGGTTGGTGAGACTGAATGAGGTCGCTGCAAGGAAGGATAGAAGAGCTAAGAACAAGCCTAACAGCGGAGCAACCAGGGCCAGTCCCAATGGCTCCTTTCCAAAGTCACAGAGGCAGGTGAAATCAGGGGTTCAGAGGCTGGCAGATGTGTGTAGTGGGAAGTGCAGCAGGGACAGTGGGAGTCAGCTGACAGCCTGGAAGGCTGCAGGGCTTTAGGGCCTCAGCCTGTTTCTGCAAATTTTCAGCTATTTAATCTAGAGCTTATTATTCAACCTCTCTCTCCACCTTGGTTTCCCCATCTGTAATTCAGTGACAAGGGTGGTAACCTCTGCAGAGTTGCCATGAGCATTTAAATGAAGTAATACATACAAAGCACTTATCTGGCAAAGTACCTGGCAAACAGTGTTTGCTGTCAAAATCATCCCTCTGAGTGAAGCCACTGGACAACTAACATGGCTCCTCTGAGTCCCATTTTGAAACTAGCATTGGATGTTACTAGGAAAAAATGACTTTGCCTCCAAAAATCTCACATAGTTTCTCACTCCCATCTCTAGACAAGATAGCGTCTAGAACCTTCATTCCACAACAAACTAGGTGCAATGTCATGGGAAAGTCTCTGGGTCTCTCTGAACCCCATTTTCATACTACATATAAAAAAGGCAGGACTAAATGAACTCTAAGCTCCCTTCAAGTTCTAGAGTCAGAAAATCGTCTTTCCTTAGAGAGTTATTCGTTACATAAAAAATAATACAGCCGAGGAAACTATACCTTGCAGAAAATCCTGTAAGAACGCACAGAGGCTGCAGGTGCAGCCCACGCCCGTCCTCATTTGTCCTCATAGCCAGGGGCTGTAGGCTGAGGTTTTGATGCTGTGACCAGATCCTGAGCTAGCCACAGAGACACCTCACAGCCTAGACCCACGGCTGCAGACACACGCTGGACAAGGTGGACAGCAGAGCACAGGCCCAGGCCCATCACCAAACAAGCTCCTTCACCCTCATAGCACACCATGGTCTTGACAATCAGAACCAGCCCACCCTACAGAACCAAGGGGTACACCTCTTGCAAAGTCCAGGGTTCATAAAAATTAGCTCAGTCCTGTTTTTTCCACCTGAGAAAGAAACTTTGCAGAACATGACTCCATGCATCAGAGCAGCCAGGACAAGAGAACACATCCACAAAAAAAGCAGCTCGATCCAGACACAGAAATACTAGAAGAGGATACCTGACCTTCGTTTGCACTTTTACATAGTCATAAACATTTTGCAACAAATGACTTCCTGAGTTTAGATAAGTGCTTGATCCAACATTTATAAGTTACACGGCCATGTGGGGCCTTTTCTCTGAGTACTTAGTAAAGTCTGGTAAAGTGAAAACTAAAATGCAATCATTACTATGATTAGGGGCAAGATTACTTTACATATAATGTGACAGTGACTGACTGGGCAAAACCTCTTGCAAAGAAGAGCCTCTTTTTCACAGGCTTGCATGGACCTCTGGGAGGAAGAAAATGAAGGTTAAATTCCAAAACCACGAAGCTCAATTGTTCTTTGGCCAAATGAGAAATGCAGTGAAGCTGAGTTCGGGCTTGGGAAAGGGATACTTCAATGCTTTGTGCCGGAGGGAGTCACTGAGGGCATCCTCACTTAGATTCTGAATTTCCAGAAAAGCTCCCAGTATTCCACACACACCATGCCTCACACCCAGCCCTTCAGCTTGGACTTAAGACCTCAGGTGCTCCAAGGGCTGTAGTTAGTCCCACCAATTGAAGAAGAAAGACATCTGAACAGAGACCAGAATGCAACAGATGGCTTTAAGGAGACATCATGCTCACTGGTGGTCAGCAGGCGTTTCTGAGGGTGAGCTACAGTCACCGCAGGTATATCTTTTTTTTTTTTTTTTTTTTTTTTTTGGGGGGATTTTTCCTGTGGGGACCCGGCGCCCCCCATTGGCACTCCTATTTCTATCCTGCCCATTACTTTTTTTTTGGAGAGATTTTCACTGTAGGGCACGTGCGCTCGCCAGACAGACAGAGAGAGACATAGAGACAGAAAGCGAGAAATCACCCCCCAGGGGGGATGGTCACGCCGCAATCCCTTCTCCTCCATTCTCCTCTCGGGATCTTGGGCACGCACGCACACGCGCCCGGCGTGAGTTTTAAGCCACCGGGTCCGGGACACGAACCGCGGTCGACTACGTGGGAGTCCAGCGACATAGCCATTACGCTAACTGCTGGTTCCCACCGCAGGTATATCTTAAGGGAGGTGCTGAACACAGAGCCACTATCATGGTCTCCACATCCAGCTACACCCATCCCAGTGCAAGAAGCAGTTAGGCTGAGCTCGTTCATTCCTGTTTTAGCACTAAAAGCACAAAGGTTGGGCGTTGAGATGGAGAGGATCCTGGAAAGGGACTAAAGAATGCCAGCTGCTAGGCTCCCCTGTGAGCCTCTCCCAAAGGAGGTAACACAGAGGGGCAGACTAGCTGAAGGCTGCAGAACAGATTCTAAGAGTGCATGACTTTCATGTACACTCTGGTGTCTATTGGCTATGAGCCCCGGAACAAGTTACTGTACCCTTTTAGCTGCTGCTTCCTTATCTGTAAAATATCTACTACTTCATACGGCCCCCTGAAATGAGAAAACATAGGTGTGTATCGAACACTTAGTACAACAGTGTAAGTGTTCAAGAGATGGTATGTATTATTGCTTGGCGCCCCAGGGGGTACAGGTGGATAGGTGCATTGACACTGCATCTCAGTGGAGACCGGGAACTCCACAAAGCAGCATCGCACTCTCTGCCTCCCTCCTCCATCCTCACTCCTTCCCCACTCTATGATGCTTCTCAGCAATGCCATCTGAAATCTTGCCAAAGCTATCATGATGGGTTATCTGAAGTTTGTCAGATGTGGAGTGTGTCATGGGGCTGCCCTCAGACCACTGGACAATCTTCCCGGGAATTTTCCAGAGCCTGCCAATAGTTCAGCAAGTCTTGAGGCTTCATAAAGTGGCAGGTCACGATCCTCTTGAAGCGGCACGTGGAAAAACGTAACCCCCCTGGAAAAAAGGTCTGTTCTGAGTGGAGTTCCTCCGGTCTGATTTTCAGTTTTGCAAGACAGAGCCCCACAAATACATCTTCCAGTTTAATGAATGGGACACTTTCAGAGACGTTGTACACCTGGCTTGCAACGTCACTGGAAAACACGTAGCCAGTGCCAGAGCAAAAAGGTGGGTACTTGTCCCATGGGTACTCATATTTACTGATAAACCATTTGTTGAACTTCTTCCTGATTGGAATTTCATTCAGTTTTAAGTAGCCAGTGAAGAATCTTGTTGTTCTATTTTTTTTCAGGAGTAGTTCTGTCAGATAGTTCACATTTATAAACATGTCTGAGTCTGTTTTCATCCCAAAGGCCGCCTGAGGACAGAAGTGGTGGATCCATTCCAAACCCATCAAGGTCTTCAGAGTCAGGTTGGAGTACACGTCCACAAAGTTCTTCTGGATGATATCCCGATGCTGCTGGCCCTCCTGGGTCACATCTCTCACGTCAGCCTTGCTGGCTGTCATCCCCAGGAGAAAGAGAGTTCTGACCTGCTTTCCTCTCACAGTCTTTTCTCTCCCCCACGTATTTCGGATGGCCATGCGAGCAGCCACCTGTCTGGGGGATGAGGTCACCAGCAACACAAGGAAGGGGGGTTGTTGCCTGCAGTCTACATCTGGGAGCTGGAGGAAGTCCCCATATTCTTTCTTGAAAATGTATGGCTCTTCTTTAAAGACAGACAGATTGGACATGCTGAAATACAAACAAAGGGCACCTAGAACCAGAAGGCAAAGGTAGGTCAACCTCATCTTCAGGTAAGCCATCTGAAAGAAACAAAATAAAACAATTAGACCACAAAAGCGCAAAGGTACACTTAGTTCCACAATGGGAGGCTGAGATGTGGGCAGAGACCCATGTTACAGAAATTCCAGAATCTCATTACATATAGAAATGGAGTGCAATGGGGCTGATTCAGTGGCCTAGTGGTTAAGGGGAGCCAGACCCCAAGTGGCCAACCATTCAGTTCACATCCTGGCTCTGGAGGCTTGAAAAACATACTGGGCTCAAGAACATGTATGCCTAAAATCTCAAAAGGAGGGGAAAATGGGGGAAAAGAGATTGTGGTGTGACCACACACCCCATTGAGGAGTGCTTTCTTCCTCTTCTTCCCTCTCTGTGTCTCTCTAGTGAGTGAACATGCCCTCTGACAATTAAAAGAAGTGGAGTGCAATAATTAAATAGTGAAGCACAGAGGGCTTCTAGCATCTTTTACACCATGGTACATGATAAAGAGCTCAGGGATTCCGGACATTGATCCCGGAGGCTCTGCAACCAGCCAGATCTTAACCTGTGGGAATCCCAGATGTTCAGTCTACAAGGACATGGACCAAGTTTCTCACTAGGTCCTCCAACTCTGCCCTTCTCTGTCTCCACAGTGAAGTGCAGCTAGATATCCTACAAGGTCAGAAACACACAGGCTAGACCTAAATGTACAGACCATTTGCATTCTTCTCAGATCTAATTATGTGCCCTTCTGTTCCTCCAAGAAAGCAAGTTCAGTTTTCTGATTTGCACAAAACATTAAAATTCTGCCTCTGCTAGAGGTTGTCATTTATTTCTCTAGGTTACTTTTTCAAACCTCCTATCTGATTCTTTCACCTTTTCCCCAGCCATCTCTGCTCTTCTTGGCATGTTCAAGATCATTTGTATTAATGTTAAAAGCAAATGACTCTGGGACCAGCAGACAGCATGGTGGTTAAGATGCTGAACTCCTACATGGCCGACTATAGTTCATGTCCTGAACTTGGAGGCTTGCTTTCAGATTCTCTCTCTCTCTCTAGCAAAGTTGTTTTTTGTTTGTTTGGTTTTTTTGGGGTTTTTTTTTTATAATAATGATAAAAAATAAACAAATAATTCTTTTGGAAAAAAAAAAAGTAAGTGACTCTTTGACCAGCAGGTCACGTGGTAGTTAAGGCACTAGATCCCACATGGCTAACTGCATGGTTTTAATACTGGATCACGTGGTTTGAAAAAAAAAATTGTGCTTGTGGGCATACATGCCCAAAATTGCAAAAGGAGAAAAGAGGGAAAGGAACTGTGTCATGGCCATCCTCCTAGAAGGTGATTTTCACTTTCCCTTTCTGTCTCTTCTACAGTGAACTCAAGAGTCCTATAGCAAAGCTAAAATAATAATAATAATAATAAAAATTTTTAAAAAGCAAATGACTCACTTTTTGCTGGTTATAAAGAGCCTCTGGCTTGAAAGCTAAGCTAGATGCCAAGGGAAAATCCGTTCCAAGGAGCTGTCCACGTACAGTGTTCCATACTCTCAGGTCTGGGTTCGCTCTGTTCACCTGAAAAGATGACTCTGACTCAGGAATCACTGCAGGGAAGGGAGAAAAAAAGAATAGCATCATTTAAATCACTTCACTTGCAGGTCTTCACAATTTGCTGTACCACTTTGCTACCTGCCCATGTAACCTAGAACATGAGGTGTTTGGGGATGATAACTAACATCTGAATTGGTAGAATGAGTAAAGCAGATGGTCCTCCTGGATGTGGGTGGACCTCATCCACTCAGCTGACAGGCCACATAGAAAAACTACTCCTGCCTGACTACTTGAGCTGGGACATTAGTCTTTTCCCAGCATCAGACATCAACAGAAACATTAGCTCTTCCTGGGTCTTCAGCCTATAAGCTTTTGGACTAGAACTTACAGAACTGGTTCTGATCTTCTGACTCAGATCTTCTGACTCAGATTGGAACTGCATCATCAGCTCTCCGGTTTGTCCAGTTTGCTAACTGCAAAGATTGGGACTTTGTGATCTCCATAATTGCCTGAACCAGTTCCTCAAGATAAATTTATAAATATGAGAAAACTATAAAAATTTTGTAGAAAATGGAATTAAAGTACAAGTTTATTTTGGTTGAAAAAAATTTTAATACATGCATAGTTTTTCCATAATACTATGGACATACACACATGCCCTGTCAGTTCTGTTTCTTGGGAAAACCCTGACTAGTACATACAGAGAATCTTTGCTTCTCATGAGTAATTCATCCATCATGCCTCAAGCTTATGCAATTCAAGTGGCAAAGGGATTCTTGTGGAAGAGGTGCCAGATATTGAAGAGGAATAGGACAGCAGCAGAGGAAGACAGCAGGAGTAAGATCCTCAAAAACACACCCCAGAAAAGAGTGGCTGGAGGTATTTGTGGCCCAGATTAACCATGCCACATGATTCAGTGAGTCCCACGATGATTCCTCTAAACCGGCTGGTGACCTGGGCAAATAGGTGTCTTCTCTGAAAGCTGAGGATGTCTACCCAATCTTACAACAAACTTCACAGTTTCTTTAACTAGAAAAATCAACTGCAGTGCACTTTAACTAAAAACATCAGCACAAGGTCAGAAAAGAGATCAATGCAGCAGAATGGAAAGCTCAGAAACAGACCCACACGTATGCTGTAGCTAATAAATGATAAGCACATCACAACAATTTCGTGGATAAAGGCTGATCTTGCAGGGCTGGATGGCAGCACAGCATTCATGCAATTCTCTGAGTCTGACATTTATGCAAAGGTGCCAGGCTCACATCCAAAGATCTCCCTCAACATGTCAAGTGCACACATGCCTAGGATCCAAGGTGGCTGAAACTGAGGGTGGAATGCAGTGTGGAGACCATACTGGGGGTACCTCACTCTTTCTCGCTCTGTGTGTGTGTCTCTCCTGCTCATGGAAGGAAGAAATACACTTTACAGAAATATTTCTTAAAAGGGTATGGGTCAATTTTATAACCACACAGGGAAAATAAATGCCTGATCACTACCTCACACCATGCACAAAGATCAAATCCAGCATAACTGAAGGTGAAAGGCACAGTTCAACTTCTGGAAGAAATGCTTTTTAATCACAAACTAGGTCCTTAGTTTAAACAGGACACAAAATACACACCACAAAAGAAAAATCTGATAGAACTTCAACAGATGCCATCAAAGAGGCAAAGGCAAGCACTTACTAGGAGAATATACTTACCATATGTCAGACAAAGACTCTATTTTCCAAAATTTACCAAGAATTTCTATGAATCAATAAAGAAAGGTCAGGAAAAAAAAAAAACACACAATTCACACAATTCAAAAAAATTAACTGTGAAAGAATGTTTCACCAAAAAAAAAAAAAAGATATCCAAATGGCCAAAAGCCCAAGAAAGGACAATATAATTAGAAATTAAGGATATGCAAATAAAACAATGAAATACAACTGCCATACATTAGAATTACTAAAACATGAGCCAACAGGTGGTATGGTGGTTAAGGTACCAGACTCCCACATAGCTGGTCAGGTTTAAGCCTCAAACCCAGAAGCTTGAAACACACTGGGCATGTGAGCACACATATCCAAAATCCCAGGAGGGGAATGAAGAGGGCATGTGAGCATACATATCCAAAATCCCAGGAGGGGAATGAAGAAAGGGGTTGCATGGCCATCTCCCTTGGGAGGTGGTTTGGTGGTTTTCACTTTCTCTCTCTTCTCTTCTCTTCTCTTCTCTTCTCTTCTCTTCTCTTCTCTTCTCTTCTCTTCTCTTCTCTTCTCTTCTCTTCTCTTCTCTTCTCTTCTCTTCTCTTCTCTTCTAGCATACATATCCAAAATCCCAGGAGGGGAATGAAGAAAGGGGTTGCATGGCCATCTCCCTTGGGAGGTGGTTTGGTGGTTTTCACTTTCTCTCTCTTCTCTTCTCTTCTCTTCTCTTCTCTTCTCTTCTCTTCTCTTCTCTTCTCTTCTCTTCTCTTCTCTTCTCTTCTCTTCTCTTCTCTTCTCTTCTCTTCTCTTCTCTTCTCTTCTCTTCTCTTTCTCTCTCTCTCTCTCTCTCTCTCTCTCTCTCCAACAAGCACTCTATGGCAAAAACTTTAAAAGAAAGAAAGAAAATCACTAAAGCGAAACAGGTGGCAACACCAAATGCTGCCAAGGATGTGAAACAACTGGCTCTCCCTTACCTTTCCAGTAGGCATATAAATTAATACAATCTGGAAACTGCATCTGTCTGCTTTGACAAAATCTACTACAGCTAAACATATATGCTATGACTCAGCAAACTGCTCCTGCACACATACCCTACAAAAATGATTATTCATTGGGGGCTGGCAGGTAGCATGGTGGTTAAGGGCGCTAGACTTCCACATGGTCAACTGCAGAGTCCTGGACCCAGAGTCTTCCTCATCTCTCTCTCTCTCTCTCTCTCCCTCTCTCTCTCTCTCTCTCTCACTCATCAAATTAAAAACAGTTTTTTAATTCAATAAAATAATTGTTAAAAAAAAAAAAAGAAGTGACTGCTCGTGTCCACCAGGAGACAAGATCTTAGGCATGTACGTGCCCAAAATACTTAGAGAGATCTCTGGATGCAAACCCTTGACAATGGTCAAGAATGCTCATTGTGGGACCAGCAGTTAGCCTAATGGCTATGTCACTGAACTCCCATGTAGTCGACCACGGTTCAAGTCCTGGACCCGGTGGCTTAAACTCACACCAGGTACATGTGTGTGTGTATCCCAAGAGGAGAATGGAGGAGAAGGGATTGTGGCATGGCCATCCCCCCTAGGGTGTGATTTCTCACTTTCTGTCTCTCTGCCTTTCTGGTGAGCACACGCACCCTATAGCCAAAACCTTAAAAAAAAAAAAAGAAAGAAAGAAAGAAAGAAAAGAAAAGAGAAAATTATGAGCACAGTCAGTATTGCCCATAATTTCCAAAAACTGTTGTATAAGCTTGAGTCCAAACAGGAGAGAGAAACTATACAGTAACTTGAACACAGAACGGGTAATACAAAGAATTATCAACTATAATAAGGAATTTTAGTAATGTCAGATGACTTAATTAAAGAGAGATTAACAGCAAGAAGTAAAGATAACTCTACAAAATATAAGAATAAGAATACATAAGGAATAGCCACAGCCCCCAGGATCAAGACTGCATACCCAATTAAAAGCCAGCCACAGCCCCCAGGATCAAGACTGCATACCCAATTAAAAGCCTCCACTCCCCACCCCTTGCTGGGATCTAGACCTCTCTGGAAACAAGTCATGGTGGGTCAACATTAGGGGAACTTGTTTGCAATCCACCCTCTGGATTTGCCAGGAGGTGAATCAGGTTGCTACGTAATCTGCTCACTGGGAGTTGTCTCACAGATGCTCTGCTGCAAAACCATCAGGGAGATGAACAGGGGCAGCTGCTGTCTGGCTGGCACTTGGTCAGAGCCTGTCAAGCCTGTACCCAAGAATCAAGAAAGAAAAAAAAAAAAATCTGTCCTCCTGGAATACTTCCCCAGGTCCCTCTATAGATGAGCTACAAGGCCTGGGGTGTAGTCGAAAATTATTTAAAGGGCCCAGATCCATTTTCAGAAGAGTGAAAAAGGGTGACTTTAATGCTGAGAGGTGATAAATCAATAACAGCACTACTACAGTCAAAAAACATCCCCAGGGTCAGCCAGGAGACGTGGTGGTTAAGGTGGCTGGATCCCACATAACTGACTACATGATTCGAGTCCCAGGCCCGGCAGCTTGAAAAATTACTGTGGGCATGAAAGTATGCATGCCCAGAGTCCCAATAGAGAATGGAGGATAAAGGATCCCAGCATCGCCATCCCAACTGGGGAGGTGATTTCCCACAATCCCTTTCTCTCTATGTCTCTCTCCAGTGACTGCAACTCCCTATAGCAAAGTAAAAGAAACAGAAGAAAAA
>NW_006160088.1:253951-258104 GCF_000334495.1 Tupaia belangeri chinensis | reverse complement strand
AAGCCTGTACCCAAGAATCAAGAAAGAAAAAAAAAAAAATCTGTCCTCCTGGAATACTTCCCCAGGTCCCTCTATAGATGAGCTACAAGGCCTGGGGTGTAGTCGAAAATTATTTAAAGGGCCCAGATCCATTTTCAGAAGAGTGAAAAAGGGTGACTTTAATGCTGAGAGGTGATAAATCAATAACAGCACTACTACAGTCAAAAAACATCCCCAGGGTCAGCCAGGAGACGTGGTGGTTAAGGTGGCTGGATCCCACATAACTGACTACATGATTCGAGTCCCAGGCCCGGCAGCTTGAAAAATTACTGTGGGCATGAAAGTATGCATGCCCAGAGTCCCAATAGAGAATGGAGGATAAAGGATCCCAGCATCGCCATCCCAACTGGGGAGGTGATTTCCCACAATCCCTTTCTCTCTATGTCTCTCTCCAGTGACTGCAACACCCTAAAGCAAAGTAAAAGAAACAGAAGAAAAATAAATGTCCATCAACAGCAGCATGAATAAATGAAATACTATCAGTCACTAAAAAATGCAAACTATGAATACACATCTATGCATTAATCTGACAGATATGGGAAAGAGCTAGACATCGAAGAGTGTATACTGAATTATTCCATCATATGAAGATCCACAGGCAAAACTTAGCCACAACAACAGAAGTCAAAGTAGTGATCACCTGCAGTGGGGGTTACTGACTGGGAAGAGGCAGAGAAAATTTTTGGAGAGCCCTCTTGATCTGAGTGGAGATTACATGGGGGAAAATATATGTAAAAATTTAATTGTCATACAGTTAAGATTTGTGTACTTCGGTGTATATAAACTGTACCATACTGATACTTTTTAACAATTTTAATTAAAAATAAATTTCTGAGGGCTAAATGGCAGCACAGAAGTAAAACATGATGTCCATTGAGACTGACCACACAGGAAAGTTCTGGGCTTGCATCCAGAGACCTCTCTGAATACTCTGAACATGCACATGCCCAAGATTTGGGACTGGCTGAGAGCGAATCACAACATCAAGACTCTGTTAGGGGTGGTGTGTGTGTGTGTGTGTGTGTGTGTGAATCACAACATCAAGACTCTGTTAGGGGTGCTGTGTGTGTGTGTGTGAGACATATCTCTCTCTCTCATTCATGGAAGAAATGAATCAATACATTTTTTAAATGAATAAATATCTGAAAAGGTATTATCCTCCATAAAATTGACCGAATTTACCTGACCCATAGACCCAATTTTTTTCACAATGCATTTTGTGGGCAAGTGTGTCACAGAGTAGCTCCTGGAAGGAAAGGCTGGGGTTGCTTTTCCTGTAACTCTATAGCAATGATGACTGCTTTAGTACATCTGCCACCAGGTATGGAAGGCGGGACCCTTGTTCAAATTGTGAGGTTTACTACAATGGTCCTTATGTTTCATTAACTGCCAAGTCACCACTTCTCTGTTTTCCATGATAAGTCCACTTCAGATTGAAAAACAGATAGAGGGCCCCCCTTTGCTGACTTCAGGTAGCCTCTAGAGTGAACAGAACAAGGAGTAGAGGATCAGAAGGACCCTTGTTCTCACCTCCACCCAATCCCAGCAGTGAGTGGTGCAGTACAGCTCAGAGCACATACAAGGGCCACATCTGTGTTCTTGTCTCTAATTAGAGATGATGACACCTGCCTCATAGGGCAGATGGGAAGGCTGTGCACCTGGCATTAATTTCTCTTGTCCCAACTTCTAATCAAAGTGTGCTCTCTGGTAGTGTCATGGTACTTAGTAATGTCAGCTCAGTTCTGCCATTAGAGTCCCACCTTGCCAGAGGCATCCTGTCTGCCTTTCTTGTTATACAGCAAATGCATGAACTTTCCATGGGGTGACTCAAACCTACAGGAGACAAGAAAGTAGATCCAGAAGGTGCTCAGAAACCCTCCCTTCTTGCTGCTCACACGGCAAGTCTCACCTGTCAAGATCCCACAGCATCTGGAGTAAGCACACAGCTGGGTGAGCACCTGCAGCTGGCAGATCAATGACTTTCTCTTAAAAAACCAAGATGAGGAGCAGAAATGGGCCTCGTACAGTCTGCTATGGCAAGAAGTTCTTCCTGAAGCCAGCTAAAGAGCTACTAGTCCCCTGATCCCTCCCCACTCCCAGGATAACCACTATTCTTCTATCACTATATGTTAGTTTTTAATGTTCTTGCATTTTACATAAATACAATCATACAGTTAGTACTCTTTCATTTAACCTAATGTGTTTTGAGAGTTTTCCATGTTGCTGCCTACATAGACAATAGTTCATCTGGTTTCGCATTACCATTTAGTATTCCATTATATAAACACACCACAATTTGTTCATCCATTTTCCTTCTGATATAGAGTACTTTCAGCTTTTGACTATTATGAACAAAATTGTTATAAAAATCCTTAAAAGAAAGAGCTACTAGCCCCTACAAACTTTTTTTTGAGAGGTTTTTGCTATAGGGTGCGTGCACTTGCGAGAAAGACAGAGAGAGACAGAGAGATAGAAAGCTAGAAATCACCCCCAGGGGGATGGCCACGCCACAATCCCTTCTCCTCCATTCTCCTCTCGGGATCTTGGGCACGCACGCACACATGCCTGGCATGAGTGAGTTCAAGCAACCGGGTCCGGGACTCGAAATGCAGTCAACTAAATGGGAGTTCAAAACATAGCCATTACACTAATTGTTGGTCCCCCTACAAACATTTTTACAACAGGGATCCCTTTTTTAAGGTCCTGTCCTTTGAAGGTCTTTCTTTTTCTATTATTTTTAATTGACACATGGTAATTGTATATATTTATGAGGTACAATGTGATTGTTTCAGTACACAGATACAAAGTATAATGATTAATCATGATAATCAGATTATCCATCACTTTGAATAGTTAAGATTGTTTTGTGTTGGAAATGTTCAAAATCCTCTCCTGAGCTATTCTGAAATACATGATAAACAATAGTTAATTGTAGTTACCCTATGTGCTACAGACCCCTGGCACTTGTTTCTCTTATCTAACTATAATTTTGTATCTGTTATCATGAGTTCTTGTTTGTTTGTTTGTTTTGTTTTTTAGAGAGAGATTTTTGCTATAGGGTATGTGCACTCCCCAGAGAGACAGAGTGACAGAAAACAATAAATCACCCCCTAGGGCATATGGTCATGCCACAATCCCTTCTCCTCAATTCTCCTCTTGGGATTTTGGGCATGCACGCACCCATACCCCACAAAAGTTTTAAGCAGCCAGGTCCAAGACTCAAACTGTGGTCAGCTTTGTGGGCGTCGAGCAACATAACCATTACACCATCTGCTGGTCCCATCATGGGTTCTTTTCAAAGTTGGATGAAGCCTCCTGTGAACTCCTCTGAATAATGTACATGCATAAAACAAGACATGTAGGGTTATACAGGAAATTAATTAGGTTGAAATACATTGACCAAAATTTGGTTTTAAATGAGCCAAAGTAGCATGTGCACCACGTCATTATTGCATTTGGTAAGGGCTTCTAGCTCTAGGTGTAACCGGAACTACCTTCACTGAAGTGTGGATGAGAGTCCCCAGCATCTGGACATCTCACAACTATAATACTAGCCAGTGATGTGAAAGCACGGGTGGGGCTAGATGGGGACAGTGGTAAAACATGGCACTTTGTAAGGCTGACTCACATGAGAAGGCCCCATGTTCACACGTTCCCTGAGTACAAGAGCCTTCCCTGATACACTGGACACCATGTACCCATGATCTGGGACTGGCTGAAGCTGAGCTTGAATAGCAGTGTCAGGACCCTGCTGGGGGTGCTGTTTCTCTGTCTCTTTCTCTGTCTGTCTCCCTTCCACATGGAAGCAACACATAAACTTTTTTAAATAAAAGAAAATATAGGTGAATTATTTTGGTGACAAATTCACAAGCTCCACTATCGTAGGTCAGTGCCTACTGAGCTGTGGCATGTCCTTCCACACACACACACATACAAAAGAAAAGGAAAAAAATCATATGTTAAAGTCCTAACTCTCAATACCTCAGAATGTGACTTTATTTGAAGATAGGGTCTTGGGCCGGGGGCTCACACCCCCTGCGCAGCCACGCGCCGGGTGGCCGGGGCCTCACGCCCCCTGCACAGCAGCAGGCCCCACAGCCGGCCCCCCTCCGGG
>NW_006160088.1:231256-252915 GCF_000334495.1 Tupaia belangeri chinensis | reverse complement strand
AGAGAAGAGGATAGAGAAAGATAGCAAGTGAACAATAGAGAGGATATTAGTGAGAAACAGATACGGTTTATTATCTGTTGATGATGATGTGTATAGTATTCTCAACTGGACTGGTCTGGGAAGTATTTCATGATGGGTGAAGTCTTTTAACAAGCAAAATGAGAAATAGTGATTGACTGTTTTAAAAAATTATAATAATAATAATAATTATTGGGAAATGCATGGAAAAGACATTGAATGATAAAGTGGGGAGATTGATGTCTCTGTATTGACTGACATGCATGGCATTCCCTTTTGAAAAAGCAATGGAAGTCAATGTAAAGTTATATGTAATCCAATGTAATATAAAGAAGATTATGATGATAATAAAAATAAAAAATAAATAAAAATAAAGATAGGGTCTTTACTGAGTTACAGTGAGGTCATTAGAGTGACCTCACTCATAAAGTTACTCATTCAACCCCACACAACTAGTGTCCTTATAAAAGGGGGACATTTAGATCCTAAGATAGAAAAATATGCAGGGAGAATGCCACGTGAAGATGAAGGCAGATATCAATTAAGGCGTCTACAGCCAAGGGATGCCAAAGATCACTAGCTACCACCAGAAACTGGAGTGAGGCTGGGACAGAGTCCCCCTCACAGTCTCAGAAACAACCCTCCTGCCAACACCTTGATCTTGGTTTCCCAGCCTCCAGAACTGTGAGACACCATTTCTGTTTTTGGAGCTGCTCAATCTGTGGTCTGCTGTCAGGGCAGCCCCAAGAAGCTAGTACACTGCCTGTATTCATAATGGAAGGAAGTGCCAAATTTCAGTTAGAGGTTCCTCAAAATGGGATGGAATTTATTGCTCATTCAAGATATCAGATTCTGGGTACTCAGGGTCTTTCACCTTCAGTGGTGGATGGGGTGGGCAGACTCACACATGCGGAGTCTTCAAAAAGTTCAAGGAAAATGCATACTATCAAATGAAATGAAAAAAACTATGACTGGACTTCAAAATCTATTTGCACCAAATAAACTTGTTCATACTTTAATTTCACTTTCCTATGAACTTTCTGAACCTCCCTCATATAAAAGGCCCCTGAGCTGAGTGACAGTTACACAGCAAAATTAAGAATGTTCAAGGGAAGACATCGTTGTGGACATGTCTTTCCCCCCAAATGTGGCATTGGTTGAGATCACATTTCCAATCATGTTAAGTCTTTTTCAAGTCTGTTTTGTCTGAACTCAACTTCTGGCTGGGCCATGGCTAAGCCAGGGGCTGAGTGTTAGGGCTGGGAGGAGAAAAGAGCTGGAAATTTGTGAGCTGCACATTTTTACCACTTTTTTTGGTATTATTTTATTTATGGAAAAATAGTGATAGTGGCTGACAATTTTAAAAACCTTTTCTACTTAACAAAATAAATCTTCAACCCTATTTTTATCTCTCCTCCACTTAAAATATATTTTACCACCTACTCTGGTTTCTTGTGGCAGCTCATTGGGGCTCTACAGGAAGTGTCCTCGGTCTAGCTAGGATACTTGTCAGTCATGGCCAAGCCAGGTACTAGCATCTGCACGCAGAGGTGTTTCTGAATGCCTGTGGCCTCCCCTTTGGTGAGAAAGGGATTCAAAGGCCACATCCAGGCAGGAATGTTTCTTTTTCTGTTTTCGCATCACTTTGTGCCTACCCAAACTCTGGACAAAAGCTTCATTCATCTTGATGCTCATACTATGCAGGCGCTGGCCGCCATGTGGAGCTCTGTTAGTGAACTGCTCCCACATATGGCCTCAGGAGCATCTTGTGCCCATCTTCCGAAGCTGACCAGCATGGCCAGGAATACACCCTGTTGGAAAGGCTGTCAACATTGCCCACAGTGTCACCAATGGACAGAGCCCTGTAACTGTGTCCCAGGCCCTTCCACTACCTTGGAGACTTTCCTCCAACAGCCTTCTCTGTGTCAGGCCAGAAGCCAAGGGCTCAACAATGAAGAAAACAAATCTTCAACTGTGAGGGGCTGACAGTTCACAAGATCAGCTGAGCAGTGACTATAGTACGACACAGCAGTGTGTATGAAGTCAGGTAAAGATGCTTAGACTCCCCTGAGTTCTCTCACCAACCATGACCTTGACCTCTGGACTTGATATCTGTCTTTGCAGTGTCCAGTTTTGGCAAGGACCCTGCTAAGTTGGTTTACCCAGGATTCTCCACCCTTGATATCTAATCATATTCCTCATGACTTACCCTTGGTACCTAATCACCGTGACCCACCTTCAACAAAAATCTTGTCAAATTGGTTTAACCAGAATCCCCCTCCGCCCTGATGTTTCCTCTTAGTAATTTTCTATCCACAAACTCCTGCACCTGCTGCTTGGTATAAATCCCCTGTGTCCATGCTATGTTCAGAATGGAGCCCAATTCCATACTGGCATCTCTTTTCCTCTGCTGCAATAATTCTTGGATGAAATCTGTTTTCCTGCTTTAATTGTTGTCCTTTTCTGGTTTTCCTTTAATGGAGCAGAAAAAAGAACTGAGGTCACACCTGGGAATACTCAGGGAGAACTGCTCTAAAGAGTCCAATGGGCAGAGGCAAGGAATCCAGAGAGGACTGTTAGGTTCCAGAGGGAGTACAATGTACTAGGAGAAGACTTGGAAATGAGGTTAGAGATACAGCAAGGTGGGTTTGGCATGGCTGTGAACGCAGAGCACACGAGTAGTCTGGACCTGGGCGGAAGACACAGGGGTCTGCAGTATTTATCAGGGTTTTACAGGCTGATGAGGCTGGAGTCTGATGGAGTCTTTCTCTCCTAGCCACCGATACAACAGAGTGTTCCCCACTGCTTTGAATGTGACCCCTCTGATCAAATGAAGAGAATAAGGAGAAAAAAGAGACAGCAATTCTTACCAATGATCACTGATTTCAGAATAAACAAACTGCACTTCAGTGCTGACACAAGGGACAGCAGTTAGCGTAGTGGCTATGTTGCTGGACTCCCATGTAGTCGACCATGGTTGGAGTCCCAAACCCAGTGGCTTAAAGTCATGCTGGGCAAGTGTGCATGTGTGCCCAAGATCCTGAGAGGAGAATGGAGGAGAAGGGATTGTAGCGTGGCCATCCCCCCTGGGGGGTGATTTCTCGCTTTCTGTCTCTCTGTCTCTCTCTGTCTTTCTGGTGAGTGCACATGCCCTATAGCAAAAACCTCTCTAAAAAAAAAAAAAACGAAGAATCAAAATCAACAAATTGAGACTACAAAGTCATTTTAAGGATTCTCCTCATCAGTTCAGGCTGCCATCACAAAAGACCATAGGCTCAAGTGAAGAAGCACAGTGGTTAGGGTGTCACGGGTGGTAATGGAGCCATATGGGAGGCTATGGGTTCAGATACCCAGTCCACCTGTACATGTAAGGTGCAGACTAAGAGGCTGAGGATAAGATCAAGGCACAGTGAGACCTATCTCTCTCCCTCTCTCTTTCTCTCTCTCTCTCTCTCTCTCCAAGAACTGTTGATGTAACATAGTTTATAAAAAAACTTTATAAAAGTTTATAAAACTTTATAAAAAAAAAAAAAAAAACTGCCTTACACTGGGTGACTTAAATAACAGAGGTTGATTTTCTCCCAGTCCTGGGTGCTAGAAGTCTGACATAGGACAGTAACAAATAAATAAACCTTTATAAAAAAAAAAAAAACTGCCTTACACTGGGTGACTTAAATAACAGAGGTTGATTTTCTCCCAGTCCTGGGTGCTAGAAGTCTGACATAGGACATCAGCAGGGTCAAGGTATGGAGAGAGCTCTCTTCCTGGCTTGCAGATTACTCATTGTGTCTTCACACGTCAGAGAAAATGAGCTCTGGTCTCTTCTTATTAAAAGGGGCACTAATCCCATCATGAGGGCCCCACCTTCTTGATCAAAACCAAAGTCTCTTCCCAAATCCCCCTATCTGACTATCATTGTACTGGGGGTCAGCACTTTTTAGGAATTTGGAGGTATTTGACATAGGAATTTGGTTATGTCACTGGACTCCACACACAGGCCACAGCAGACCATCTCCAAACACTTCCTGAGCACCTGCCATGTGTACATGATGGCGCCGGACACAATGAGGAGGTGTGAAGGTCTCCTTGGAGCTCCTTCAACTGTGCAGAGGGCAGAACTCACCTCTTCTGAACTCAGTCCCAGGGGAAAGTGCTGTTCCTTCCCAGGCCGCCAGTTGTGCTTCCAGCTGCACGTGTTGAAACACCCTCATCTGGCCTTGGAACTCAGATTCAGTGAGAGACACAATCACACTGCAGAGTCTGTGCTACAACCTGTTCCTGTCCCCTCACTCTGCAATCTACCCCTGCTGAAGCTTTCTTTTTTCTTTTTTATAAATGAACAAATTAAGCCTAGCTGTGGTGGTGCAGTAGGGTGCTCATGTCCACCTGAGGTCCAGTACACCTCCGAGCACCGGGGAGAACAGCTGACGAGGCTACAGTGAGAATGGCAGTATGGCAAGACCCTACCAAGGGTTTCCATCTTGCTCTCACACACACAATAAATGAAAAGTAAATTTTAAAAATTTTTAAAAAGAGATGCCTTTCACTTGCAACTCCCAATGTAAACAATCAAGAGCATACCTCAACATTTTTATGAAACCTGATTCTTATAAACCTTTCATGCATTTTTCTCAGGAATTTACCAAATGACATTGAAATTTTTTTTTGAGAGGTTTTTGCTATAGGGCACGTGTGCTCACCAGAAAGACAGAGACGGACAGAGAGACAGAAAGTGAGAAATCACCCCGCAGGGGGAAAGGCCACGCCGCAATCCCTTCTCCTCCATTCTCCTCTTGGGATCTTGGGCATGCACACGCGCCCGGCGTGAGTTTAAGCCACCGGGTCCGGGACTCGAACCACGGGTGCCTACGTGGCAGTCCAGTGACATAGTCATTACGCTAACTGCTGGTCCCGACATTGAATTATTTTACTGAACAATTTTATCCATGGTGTCCAAGGAGCAAAAATATGGTGTCCACAGATTTAGAAAGGCTGCTCTATGATCAGTTTTTAAAGAAAATAAGCCTTTAATATAAGAAAATAAGCCAGTATGCTAAGAATCAAGGCACTGTAACTTTTCTTCCAAAAACTAAATAAAACAAATTAATGACAGTAGAAAAAGGATCAGCAGAATGTCACTTAAAGGGTTACTGATAATTCTGTACAACAAACCATATTAACAAACTTGAAAATTTCATAAAAGCTCTTTGGTTGTCTAGGTCTGGTGAAATAAAGGAAAGATGGTATCATTAGCCCCACATTAAAAACAACTTGAAAAAGATTTCTCTAGAACAACATCTCCCTGATTATCCTGGAAGTTTATGGCTCTACTGGTAGGGCCAAAAAATCAAGGTTGTTAGAGTAAGATCCCCATAAAAAAAATTCAAGAATGAGGGGCCAGCAGGTGGCATAGTGGTTACATCACTGGATTCTCACACATTTGACCACGGTTTGAGTCCCAGACCCGGGGACTCACACCAGGCATATGTGCGTGCGTGCCCAGGAACCCTAGAGGAGAATAGAGAATAAGGGACTGCAACATGACCATCCCCCCTAGGGGATGATTTCTCACTTTCTATCTCTCCAGCGAGCACACACGCCCTAGAGTAAAAACCTCTAAAAAGAAAAAAATATATATCAAGAATGATAGGAATGGGGGAACGGCGTGTGGCACGAGTCCTGCAGCACAAGATGGCAGAAGCCTTGGCAACCGGAGCCAGCGGAGAAGAGGTGGCAGCGATGGCAGTGGTGGCAGAAATGTCCTCAGGCCGGGCAGGCTGGTCTCAGGGCCAAGGCTTCCCTAACTACCTGCTCTTCAAGCCCCAGGCTTTGGGCCTCAAACACAGCTGGTGGCTGACGGGCTTCTCTGGTATGAAGGGCTGAGGCTGCAAGGTCCCCCAAGAAACACTGCTCAAACTCTTGGCGAGACTGACAGAGCCTGAGGGGCCACCCCCGGCTAGGCCGGGACCTGGTGGGAGGCCAAGACAAGGCGGCCCAAGAAGCCGGCCAACCAACTGGGGCGGGTCCCAGTACAACCTTTCCAGCCCTGGGCATTGGAATGGACGCCTGCCACTGGTGCAAACCACAGACTTCTACCCCTTGGTGGAAGATCCCTACATGATGGGGCGCATAGCTTGTGCCAACGTGCTTAGTGACCTCCATGCCATGGGCATTACTGAATGTGACAATATGTTAATGTTGCTCAGTGTCAGCCAGAGTATGAGCAAGGAAGAACAAGAAAAGGTAACATCACTCCTGATTAAAGGCTTTCAGGATGCTGCTGAAAAAGGATAGACTACAGTGACTGATGGACAGACAGTGGTCAACCCTTGGACATCATTGGTGGAGTTGCCACTGTAGTATGTCAGCCAAATGAATTCATAATGCCTGACAGTGCAGTTGTTGGGGATGTGCTTGTGTTAACCAAAACTTTAGGAACCCAAGTTGCTGCCAATACCCACCACTGACTGAATAATACTGAAAGATGGAATAAAGTAAAGATGGTGGTCTCCAGAGAAGAGGTTGAGCTGGCCTATCAGGAAGCCATATTCAATATGGCTACCCTAAATAGACCAATGGCTGGATAATCCTGAAAGATGGAATAAGGTAAAGATGGTGGTCTCCAGAAATGAAGTTGAGCTGGCCTATCAGGAAGCCATGTTCAATACGGCTACCCTAAATAGAACTGCTGCTGGATTGATGCACATTAATGCCCATGCAGCCACTGATATAACAGGCTTTGGCATCCTAGTACATTCTCAGAACCTGGCAAAACAACAAAGAAATGAGGCATCCTTTGTCATTCATAATCTGTCCATCATTGCCAAGATGGCTGCCATCAGCAAGGCTAGTGGAAGGTTTAGACTCCTTCAAGGAACCTCAACTGAAACCTCAGGGGGGTTACTGATTTGTCTGTCAAGAGATCAAGCAGCTCACTTTTGTTCTAAAATCAATCTTCCAAGTATGGAGAAGGTCACCAAGCATGGATCGTGGGCAAAAAAGGGAAAACAGACAGCCTGGATCATTTACAAGTTTCGAGTTACTGAGGTCCTACCTCGTGGGGACACTGCTGCCACTCCTGCTCCTGACCATTCTAATGCTTCCTCTGAACCTAATGCATGAGATAGAAAAACAGGAATGGTTTGGACCTTTGAGTCCTTGTACACAATCGTGGGCAATTCTCAAGAGCTGACTTTAAGAAATTTCCAAAACGTCTGCCTGCATAGTGGTTCCAGCTGGCCTTTCTAAATGATTTGTCTGAGTCCATCAAAAGCTGCCTCTATGTACATTCCAAAGCTGGAAGTAAAGTTTTGAACTTTGAGGGGACGTGTGTTCATCTCTTGGGTAGAAAAGGAATAGAGAAATCTGTTTCTTCTTTCTAAAGCAAGATGAGGGATTATTCTTTGCACTGGGTTGATTCATTTCTGCGCAGGGCATAAAATTATTTATTAAAATTACATACAAAAAAAGCAAATTGGAAAATTGGAAAAAAAGATATTAGATAAGAAGGAAATGAGTTTGGACCAATATTGTTGATAAATCTAAATTGTTAAGGGAGGTCTTACAGTGCGATGTCAAATTCTTATTAGAGTTTTCTGAAGTCCTGGCTCTTTCCTGCTCTGGACAAGAATTGAGCAGCTTGTCCAATGACTGGGAAAGGAGGACCTGCACCATCTGACTTGGTCTCTTTTAATGACGTCTCTCCCTCTAAACCTCATTAAGGACCGGGAGAGGCAGAGCAAGCCCCAGAGCCCAGGTCTTGGTGGTCTTTAAGGTCTGAAGATTCCTGGTGATTTAATTAATGAATAATTTCTAGGTAAATAAATAAAAGGGACTTTACTGGGGGAAAAAAAAAGAATGATAGGAATGCAGTGTCCAAAGGCACAGAGTTAGAGAGGAAGAGAAAACTTAAAGCAAGGGTATATGATCAGATTTCAACTTACATGAACTATCCTAAGAGGCAATGAAAGCAATATTCAGATTTGTTTTCTAGAGTTTTTATTCTTTTTCAAGTTTTTATTTCTTTCATGATTGAGAGAGAGAAGCACCCTCAACAAGGTCCAATGCCACAATCCCCTTCCCAGTCCTCCCATCCACCCAAGATAATGGACACTCCCCTGCCCCCCGTATGTACAGGTAGACCAGGGAATTGAACTCACAATTTCCATATGAATCCAACTTCACTTCTATAGCACATTACCACTGAGCCACAGATTGGCCCAATGTTCAGACTTGATTATGCTGCTTGAATTCATCTTACTCCTACATGGTCTCTTGACAAACAAGTTTGGCAATCTCTAAGAGGGTGACCCAGAACTCCTGATGCCGGCCTCCCCTGCCTCTCTAGCCTCCGGACACTTATTCCTTTTCTTTTCTAGCCAGATCCTGCCCTCTCTGCCTTTGCATTTTTCTTTCCCTCTTAGCCCCAAGTCCTCTCCTCTATGAAGACACCTCTGGCCATCCCTGTCCACCGTCAGTGTGTTCAGAGAAACAGAAATGTACTTCAGTGCTGCAGGAGCCCAGCAGGGAAGTGATGGTCCTCCAACCCTGTGCATACAATGCTCTGTGGGTGAGATGGAAATGGTTTTCGATGATCTGTTTATTGAATTTGTCCACTTTGCTGCTTCCTCCACATTAGCAGGATGATGAACATGGCTAACTGGGTTTCCAGGGAGAACATACGTGCTGCTCAGGAGAGAAGGGGAGCCTGAGCAGATGCAGGGTCTAGGGGTGCTCCCTGCCCTAGAGGACAATTACAGAGCTCACCACATGCACCATGTGCCCAGGGTCGCCAGTACTTACTTATAACCTCTCACACTGGGGGAGTGGAGGAAGCTAGAGTAGAAAGTGAGCTGTACATCTCCAGGCATGTACCTGTGGCTCCCAGCAACCTTCCCAGGGTCTGCAGAAGATGGTGCTTGGGGGTGGGGGGGATGTATACAGTCTGAACTTTTAGGGACCTGGACCCTCCCTGTTCCTGGGGCATAAGGCCACTAGCCTTCTCCTGTTGTGCACCCTCCCACACACATCTTTCTGCTCTGGTAACTCTGGCCCAACCTTCGTTGTCCATTTCTCAGCCAAGTTATTCCTTTACTTGCTACTCATGGCACCCACTGTATTATAGTGTTCTAATTTAGTTGACTGGGTGGCATTTTATTAATTCTTTGTACAAATGCTGGAACACCGCCCACCTTTCCCACTAGTGAAAGATGGCAGGACCATCTTCTGTAGAATCAACACTATTATGTCTGCTGATGCACAGAGCTTGGCAAATGGAAGCCCAGTAGAGAGCTGTGAATGAACAGATGAGAAAGGATGATGCTATGTCTCTAAGAGCCAAATTATGCCTGTAATTTGGATACATTTTCTTACTTGAAAACAAATGCTTGGTTTCTATGGCCTCTCCTCAGGATGAAACTGCTTTACAAAAATTTTCAATGCTTTAGGTATTTTGGTCTTATATACATTTCTTAAGGCTTCAATCATTTCTTGGAAGAAATAGAACCTGGTTTATTTCAATGGAGAGGAAGCACTATCAACATTTTCACCCCCTCCTGTTCACAGAAAGGAGACTGGTGGGTGAGTAGCGGCAAAGTGTGCTTGTGAAGAGTTCCAGAAACATAAGCCTGGCCACTTTCCCTTCTACACAAAGCTGCAAAGGCAGCCTTGTAGCTTTCTGTACCAGTGGGAGATTTTCTGTCACACTCTGCATTCTCTATTATCTCTCTTGAAAATGGGATTTTAAAAAGCCTGCAGAATCACTAAAAGATATGTTTTCATAAGTCCTTTACCTCAATAGTGTAAGAAAGTGCAAAGAAGAATAAATGCACTCATATGTTACCCCCAACTCCATGCTGGGAGGGAATGGGCAGCCATGGGCTTGCATTCGAATCTAAAATTTCACCAGGGACATGTTTTTCATTTGGGGAGCTTTGCTTAACAGAGTAAAATATACTAACAAAATGTTTACGACAAATGCCAGGGATCAACATATTTGGTCTAAAGGGCCACTTACAATGAATTATTCTTCTCAGCTTTGACCACCACCTGCCCCGACATACGGCATTTCTCTAAGGTTATCATTTTTGTGTGAGTTAATCTGAACTGTTGGATCAGTAAGAAAATGTCTTCATTCAGAAGTCAAGAACAGGACTTCCCCCACTCACCTCAGGGCCCGTGAGACTCAGCAGGTACTATCTAGGATGCGTAGTCTCCAGTATGCAGCCATGTCAAAGTCCTCTCCTACAGATGTGAAAACAAGAAAATCACATGATGTTGGCCACAGAGCAGGCACTCGGGCATAAACCTGCCCATTGCATGGGCATTCACCTCTGGGTATCTTCAAGATGGGAAGTAACCAATTCACCCATCATCAACTACTGCATCCTGCCACAAAGCTTCGGATAGGGAAGGACCTGAAGAAAAAAGGCCTCCACCTCAGGCTAAATCCACCAACACAAGGCAGTTTTCTGCCTTTCGCAAAGGCAAGGAAGGGCTTCTATATTTTGTATGAGATCAGGAATCAGACTACCAGAAGAGAGAAAAGAAAATGAAAAGGATAATGAGGAAGTTGTCTTTGCCACTGTCCAGATGGTATCCTGTTCAGGGCAGTTGCACCTTTCTGAGCCCACTGCCTGCTGTTCCCAACCAAGGCTCTGCATAGGCTGCAAAGTGTCATTTGGGCACAACGGACTTTCTCATCTTTCCTTTGTCTGCATATACTGATTCCTCAGTTGGGAACGGGCTTGACCATCTCAAAACAGGTACAGCCCATGACGGATACAAATACCAGAGTGTGTAAACACAAGTAATTTGGGAACTTAAGATGTGGCGTGCACCTTCTCACCGTGACTTAGAGAATACCACGCTAACCAGGTCACACTCATTGCCTCCATCCTCTGGGCCTCATGCTCACTAAAAACTGCACCACAATTTGAGCCTATTACCTGACAGTGTGAATCCCCTGGAAGTGAAGGATGAGAAGGAAAGGATTTGGACCAGTCAGCATGCATTCATCACCCCTGGAAGGTTAGCAGGGTGTTGTGGGGTTGGTATAGACCCTGTGAAGACCATGTTAGGGGTCTATGGCCTTTGCTTACTTCTGGATGATCTCAGAAAACCTTTTTTCTCTCCCAACTCAAGTTCTAATTTTTAAAAAAATCTATAAATGTATTTATTTCTCCCATGAGCAAGAGAAACAGGAGAGAGAGAGAGAGAAAGGGTGTATCCCCAACAGGATCCTCATGCCATGATTCACCCCCTGCCTCAGTCAGTCCCAGATCATGGGCACATGTGTACATGGAGTATCCATAGAGGTCTCCATTCACAAACCCAGCATGCTCCTATGTGAGCCAGCCTCATAAAGTGTTGCATTCCTGTAGAGCCATTGTCCAGTCCCTCAGGCTTTCTTTCTTTTTTTTCTTTTTTTTCTTTTTTTTTTTTTTTGGACAGGTTTTTGCTATAGGGTGGATGCACTTTCCAGAAAGACCGGGAGACAGAAAGTGAAAAATCACCCCCCAGGGGGGATGACCATGCCCACAGTCCCTTCTCCTCCATTCTCCTCTTGGGATCCTGGGCACACACACACACGTGCCCAGAATGAGTTTAAGCCACTGGGTCCAGGACTCAAACCACAGTTGACTGCATGGGAGTCCAACAACATAGCCGTTGCGTCAACTGCTGGTACCTCAGGTTCTCATTTTTAAGAGTAGACTACAATGCCCACTCTGAAGACTGACATGAGGAGTAAATGAAATAATGTTCAAGGCACACAGTAGATGATCAATAAATATTAGCTTCCTTTCTTTCCATGAGCATTACAAAAACACACACACAAAAATCCTGTCCATCAAGAATATGACATCATTTGAAAGTAAAACAATGGTCTATAAGCTACAAAAAAGCTATGACTCTTTTCATATCCTTGGGAACTTTTTTCCTTGATATTGCCCTTTCACTCATTTCTATAATAACAGATTATAATTTTACTACAAGATCAGCAATTGGAGAGGAAAAGAGAAAATTCGTATTTTCTCTCAATACCAGCCTAAAGAATGCCTAAAAAGGCATAATGGGCATACATTATCTTCTTCAGCCAAAGGCTAAGGACCCTCTCCCTTGACAAGTAACATCTCTCCCCAGTCTTTATATCTAAACAAAAATTCAAATGAAATAGATTTTTATCTTTCCTCATAGACTCCATTTTGTCATCCAAGAAGTTATCTTTACAAGGCCTCGTAGTTTTAAAGTTCAACATAGACTTGTTATATAATTGTTTAGCCACTTCAAATGTATTTGAGAACTTCTGAGGACATAGTCAAATACTGACTACCTGTAGACTTTAGTCAGTCTTCCTGTTGAGTCACATACTCAGTTTGCATGAATTTGCATGAACAGGATATAATCCTCTAGCAAGCCCTGCATCCTGTAGTCTCAGGGGTGGCTTCAGAGAGTACTCAACCCACAGGGAATGGGAAAGAGAACCATTATCCTAGGGATGAAGATCTGCATCAGGAAGCTTTGAGGAAGAAACAGGCCTCAGAGCTTGGTTGAGCAGAGCTCAATTCAGACATTGCCCCTCTGTTGAGACAAGCCAATCAACTGGTAGGAGTATGGCTGTTGGCACTCTGCTAATTACCAACCTCAAGATATCACCTATTATCTATTGAAGATATTTCATAGTTTTATCAACAGTACTAGGGAGAAATGTTCACCTGTTGAAATATCCTTTTTGTAAGACAAATAATAATGTGATTGAATGTATGAAAGAAAATAAAATGAAAAAAAAAATCACTCTCAAAAAAAAGATATCACCTATCATCCAGAGTAACTGCCAGTGGTTCAGAGCAGGTGACACTAGAGAAGGATTAGAAATAGACTTGAAAGTCAGGCAGCCTGCATTTGAATCCTGGTTCTTTGTACCAACAAAGAAATTGAACTTTGTACCAACAAGTTATTGAACTTCTCGGTACCTCAATTTCCTCACCTGTGAAATAGAAATAATATCAGAAAGACCAATCCTTGCCGTCTCCAACATGTATCATTACTTTGGATTGTGCACATTTGGTTAATTTGAAATATTTATTGAATTGTCATCAACTATCTTTTCTCAATGCAGTATTCTATAAGCCAATCCACCTAGTTCATGTCCTCTTACATCTGTTAACCCGATTTGGTCATGACACAAAATATACATGTTTCAAAAAAACTATACTATAGCCCACCCACAAATATGTATAGCTATTCTATGCAAATTTTAAATTACAATTAAAAATTATTATTTAAAAAAATGGACCAGCTCAGTGGCACACAGGTAACACATTATTCAAATGAAGTTGGATCCATATGTAAGATCCTGGGTTCGGTTTCGCAGCCAGCCTGTACATGCTGGGCATGTGCCCATGATCTTGGCTGAGTGGGAAGGCTGCAGAGGCAGCAGGGATCATGGCATGAGACCCTGTTGAGGTTGCTTGTCTTTCTGTCTCTCTGCTCCTGCTCCCTCTAGCTCGTCCTCATGAAAATAATAATAATAACAAATTTAGGGAGGAAATAAAAGAGAAGCCCATAAAGGCAGCTGTAAAAGAAGTTTCAGATATCCTTGGCTGCACAAGAGGCTTTACTCATGAGTACAGTGCATGTTAGAAATGAGCACTCCAGTGCATTAGGGGCCTATTACTATGTACTTTAGAGATATTTTCCTCACTTGCATGAACAGGGGATAAGCCTCTAGCAAACCTTGCATCTTGTAGCCTCAGGGATGGCTTCAGGGACAACTACAGAATGCAGAGGCTTGGTCCTAGCTTCGACAGCTGGACTAAAAATGCCAGTTGCCCAAAGCCACTTATGAGGGTAATAGAACCACATTTCTGGAATTTGGTTACATCTGACCTTCCCAGCTAGGTGAAGTCAGACCACCTGAAGGAAAAGAGGTAGTACAACATCTATAAAGTCGATATAGTAAGAGTTGTTTGTGTAAAGGATATCTTCTGCCATATGGCAAAAACCTGCCCTGCCTGAGGCATCAACCCAGCCCCTCTCCCCAATAGCCACTTTATTATCTACAAAAAAAAAAAAAAAAAAGAAGAAGAAGAAGAACTGTGTTTGACCAATTTAGCTTCCATCAACATTAACTCATCCATCAGTCCCTGCCGACATCATCCTCTTCCTAGTCACATCTGCTGCTCTATGTCAACAGATGTAAGAGGCAGAAATGGTCCACTGGACTGGTCTGAGATGTATTTCATGATGAGTAAGTTATCTTTACAAGCCAAATGATGTACAGCAACCAAATGTTTAAAAAAAATAAAATAATAAAAATAAAATTAATTCTTTTAAAAAACAGGGAGGCTTTGCCAAAAAAAAAAAAAAATTAAAAAATAAAAAAGGTCTGGCCAGCATGCTATACCCAGCAAGGGTGACATTTGGACCCAAAAAAAGTAGCACACCAACCCCCACTTATTCCACAATAAGCTCTCCTCTACCCCTAACAACGAACAATCTTTCTTCTCCAAAATGCCCCTCAAGTGCTTGCCTGTCACTTTATGGCCAGCCATAAACTGCCAAGTGCAGCCAAAAATCAATCAGAAAGCCTCCCTTTCTTCTAAAACTGCCATCATGAGAGAATGTTTGCTGATTAGTCCTAGGCCCATCTTCCTCTTTTTACTCTAGAAAACTCACTCTCCTCTCTAGCATCTTCGAATTCTGCTGCAGGAAAGCCATGGCAGACAGATTCCCTGTGTCAATTTTTTTAAGTAAATGGCCTTTGTTAATTTTGTCTCAGATTTAGTTTGGCTTTGACAAAAGCCTGGGCAAAGCAAGAAGTTGACTCAGCAGAATGTGTAAGAGGCAGAAAAATACAGGAAGTGAGGGAATCTCCAGAGTGTCCAGGGCAGCAACAGTGAGATATCCCCCAGTGAGAAGGTTTTCCTGCTGGGGCCAGCAATCAAAGAACCTGGGGACACAGAAGAGGGCAACTCCAGGAACACCCTGTGTGGCTCTTTTCTGCACAAAGAGTACCAGGGAAGCAGTCAAGATTTTCTAATTGAATTACATAATGAGGCTTAGCTGACTAACATAATAAAATTTTATACAGTTTATTTATTACAGGAAGTGTTTTCATAGGTGTTTACTAAGGTTTGTATCATTTCTGTTGGGCTCTGGAGTCCAGTGCTCAGTCTCTGCCCTTTAGAGAGGCAATGAGCCACACCCTCCATCTTTGAGTTCCTTATAACTACCACCAGATGAGATGGCCCTTCTAGGTGGGAGAGCCTCTTCTCCTCACTAGGAGCTGGACACACAGGAACAAACACTCCTGCAATAACCAAAGAAAGGACAAAGAAGGAATTGATAATGTTAATTGGTTTAGGACACACAGAAGGTCACAGCTTCCAATGTAATCCTTTTAAATTAATTCCAAAAGTATATGCTGGTCTCTTGCATACTCAACCCCAAAGTAAATGTTCCAGAAGATTAAGATGAGCATATCTTGGGCCCTCTCACCTTGAGGAAACACAGACCCCAGGGGGAAAATATTTGCAAGAAATGGGTGAAAAAGACATGTGACACCATATAAAAGTGTGGTACCAGCCAAAAAGCTATAAAAATTATGACAGATAAGAGTGTTTTCACACTGTCATTTTGTGAGCACACTCTGTTTGCACGCTCACTATCTGCCAGATGCTGAGAGACCAATACGAGGGGACACAGTCCCTGCCCTCGACGAGTCAGAGCACACTGGACTTGGGACAGAGGCACAGCTCTCTCCACCCCCCAAGGGAAGTACAAAGTGTACTAAGCGCAGAGCTCCAAGATCACCCTAACAGTCCTGTTCCACCAATGCCTGACCTCCACTGAGGCTACACTGGTGATATGTGAAGGAACTGGATAAGAACAGTGGTCTCTAAGGTCCTTTCTAGTTCTGGGGTCCTGTGATTGATTCCACAGATAAGAAAGAGTCGATCAGGCCAGGCACTCTGTCTGAAAACAGGCAAAGGTAGGGCATGTCTATAACTCCTCAAAAAAAAATAGGCCAGTCCTTCCCTAAACCACAGGCGCTAGCCCCAGTGGGCAGAAGTCTGGACTGCCTTGCTGCCAGTTTCCTTTGGGTTTGGCCACTGAGAAGCAATGACAGAACATCAGAGGACAGGGGAAGAGGTCAGGGTATTTGACTCCAGACTCCCTCCTTGCTTCTCTTGGTCAAAACCACATTTCTCTGCTAAGGTCCTACATGGGCAGCACCTTGTGGCATAGCTACACTTCCTAGCAGGTTCTGGGTTCTGTGGCTTCTTCAGGTGATAGCATGGTCTTCCATTGTCACTATTCTTAAGTGCTTCATTCTATCAACTATTTAAGGAAGTCTGTTTATCAGCAGTGGAGCAATCTCTACGTGTCAAACACTATGCTCTTCACATGCATTTTCTTAACTAACTTCACAATGACTTTGTATCACTGTTATTTCTGCTTTAAAGTTGAACAACTGAGGCTTAGTGATGTTGAATAAACTGTCCAACTGTAGATATCCTAATAATTGACTTCTATGGTTTATGATGGATCACATCCATGGATGGATATTTCAAAATGCCTTTGCCAATTTCACAACATAAAATGTCCTATCCTAGTTAATGGGAAAATTTAAGAGCAAGTGGAAGATACAGTCCTAGCCTAGCAGAAGTCCCAATCTTGGAGTCAAAGAAAATAAAAAGCTCTGCAGAGAAGAGGAACAGGGACACTAATGGCACACATAGAACTGAAAATTGGAGGAAAATAAACACACATTCTAGCATTTAGACAATTGGTCCCAGGAGGGAGGTATATAATGATTAAAAGTATGAATGGTATGGGCTGTCCCTATAGCACAGGGAATGAGTCAGAGGGGGTCAGATCCCACATGGTCAACTACAGTTTGAAGCCCAGCACCAGTGGTTTTAACAACACACCAGGCTCGTATGTGCTTGTGCCCAAAATCCTGATGAGAAGGAGAGGTGGAGAAACTGTAGCATGACCATCCATTTTAGAAATGATTTCTCTCTCTTTCTCATGAACACACGCACCCTATGGCAATTTAAAAAAAAAAAAAGGATGGAAAATAATCTTTTTCCAAAAAATACTGGATTGTCAGAAAAGTCATGATGCATTTTTGGATAGAAAAAAAAATACATAATGACTTTCCTGACAACCTGATATACATACACAATAACAAACCATGGCTGTCCAGACATGAAATTCAAAAGCATACACAATTTGTCAATACAGCGGAAGTGACTCTTCTAGAGACCGCCGTATCTGCAGGATGATCTCCTGAGAGCAAACCTTCACTCTGTGGCATACAGAGTACCCTCATCCTAATATTTCTCTAGTTGTGGGAAAACTCTCCCCATGGATGATAACCCCAAAAATCTACAGAAGAGCTGAGTCCATTATTACACTGTTAACAGAAGTACCTGAGACTGAGTGATTTAATAAAGAGAAAAAGGTTATTCGGCTCACAGTTTGGAGCACCAAGGTTCAGGGGTCAATTTCTGGTGAAGTTACAACACAGGGAAGGGCAGGATACTGAGCAGAGCAACTGTACATAAGTTTCATTTTGTTCTGATTTGTTGCCACATCGCTTCTTACTGTCTCATTTCCTCCCCATATAAACACACTAGAATTCCCAGAAGACCCCACCCTCACAACATTATCTCACTCAAAGACCTCACCTGGATCACCAGGAGATTATTTTTGTTTAACACTTTTATCAGCAAGCCCCAACATGTGAACTTTTTCCATGCAAATGGAAACCAAAAACAAGCTGGAGTTATGATAGAGATATCAGACAAAATAGACTTTAAGACAAAAAATGTAAGAAGAGACAAAGAACATTATATAGTACTGAAAGGACTTGTTCACCAAGAGGATACAATACTTAAAAATATCAATGCACCCAACACTGGGGCACCATAATACATGAAGAAGAGACTGTTAGATCTCATGGGAGAGATAAACTGTAATACAATAATCATTGGGGATCTCAACATCCCAATACCTCTTCTGGACAGATCCATCTAGACAAAAAGCAAACAAAGAGATACAAGATCTAAATGATACTATAAATGAAATGGACTTGACAAATATCTACAGAATATTCCACCCAGCAATCACAAAATACACATTTTTCTCACCCCATATGGAACATTTTTGATTGACCACATGATAGGGCACAAAATAAGCCTTTACAAATTCAAATGTATAGAAATTATATCAAGCATCTTTTTTGACCAAGGTGGAATCAAACTTGAAGTCAACTACAGAAAGAGACTTTGAAAATATACAAACACATGGAAACTGAACAATCTACTCCTGAATGACTTTATGACTACAGAAGAAATTAAGACTGAAATCCAAAGTTCCTAGTAACCAATGATAATAAACAAACAAGTGTTTATAACCAATGGGATGCAGCAAAAGCAGCTATACAAGGGAAGTTCATAGCAATTAGCTCCCACAAGGAAAAAATAGAAAGGTGGCAGATAAACAACTCAAGGAACTGGAAAATCAATAACAACAACAAATTCCAGGAGAAAAGAAATAATAAAGGTTTGAGAAGAAATAAATGATACTGGATCACCAGGAGATTATTTTTGTTTAACACTTTTATCAGCAAGCCCCAACATGTGAACTTTTTCCATGCAAATGGAAACCAAAAACAAGCTGGAGTTATGATAGAGATATCAGACAAAATAGACTTTAAGACAAAAAATGTAAGAAGAGACAAAGAACATTATATAGTACTGAAAGGACTTGTTCACCAAGAGGATACAATACTTAAAAATATCAATGCACCCAACACCGGAGCACCATAATACATGAAGAAGAGACTGTTAGATCTCATGGGAGAGATAAACTGTAATACAATAATCATTGGGGATCTCAACATCCCAATACCTCTTCTGGACAGATCCATCTAGACAAAAAGCAAACAAAGAGATACAAGATCTAAATGATACTATAAATGAAATGGACTTGACAAATATCTACAGAATATTCCACCCAGCAATCACAAAATACACATTTTTCTCACCCCATATGGAACATTTTTGATTGACCACATGATAGGGCACAAAATAAGCCTTTACAAATTCAAATGTATAGAAATTATATCAAGCATCTTTTTTGACCAAGGTGGAATCAAACTTGAAGTCAACTACAGAAAGAGACTTTGAAAATATACAAACACATGGAAACTGAACAATCTACTCCTGAATGACTTTATGACTACAGAAGAAATTAAGACTGAAATCCAAAGTTCCTAGTAACCAATGATAATAAACAAGCAAGTGTTTATAACCAATGGGATGCAGCAAAAGCAGCCATACAAGGGAAGTTCATAGCAATTAGCTCCCACAAGGAAAAAACAGAAAGGTGGCAGATAAACAACTCAAGGAACTGGAAAATCAATAACAACAACAAATTCCAGGAGAAAAGAAATAATAAAGGTTTGAGAAGAAATAAATGATAAAGAGAATGAAAGAACTACATAGAAAATAAATGAAACCAAAAGCTGGTTCTTTTTAAAGATAAACAAAATTGACACATCATTAGCTAGATCAATCAAGAAAAATAAAGAAAGGAACCAGATAAATCAAATCAGCAAGGAAACAGGCATTCTTACAATGGACATAACAAAGCATCATCAGAGAATACTATGAGTGATTATATTCCAACAAACAAGAAAATGTAGATGAGATGGACAAATCTCTGGACATGTATAACTTACCAAGATGGAATCCGGAAGAAACAGAAAGCCTGAGACAATCCATAACAAGCAATGAGATTGAATCAGTAACAGTATTCCAACAAAGAAAAGCCCAGGTCCCAATGGCTTTACTTCTGAATTCTACAAAACCTTTAAAGAAGAACTAGCCCCAATTCTCAAATTATTTCTAAATATTCAAAAAGGAGAAACCCTCTCAATTTCATTCTATGAAGCTTTATCATCCTGATTTCAAAAACAGTCAAGGACATAACAAAGAAAATTCCAGGTCAATATCCCTGATGAATACAGATGCAAAAATTCTCAACAAGATACTAGCAAGTCATATCCAACAAAACATTAAAAAGATTATACACCATGACCAGATAGGATTTATTCCTGAGATGCAAGGATGATTCAACATACACAAAACAATAAATGTAATATATCACATTAACAAAAGGAAAGCTAAAAACCATATGATCATATCAATCAATGCAGAAAAAGCATTAAATAAAATATAACATTCCCTCATGATTAAGACTCTTAGCAAAAAAGGTGCATTCTTCAATACAGTAAAAGCCATCTATAACAAACTCATAGGTAATACACTGAATGGGGAAAAACTGAAAGCTTTTCCACTAAAAACTGTTACAAGATAAGGCTGCCCACTTTCTCCACTCCTCTTCAACATAGTACTGGAAGTTATAGCAAATATAGTCAGACAAGAGAGTCAAATAAAAGGCATTCAAATAGGAACAGAAGTGAAATTATCTCTAATTGCAGATGAGATGATTCTACATAGAGAAAATCCAAAAAGAATTCACAAAAATAATCCTGGAAGTGATAAACACAGTAAAGTGACAGGATACAAAATTAACATACAAAAAGCTATATAGCATTTTTTATACATCAACAGTGGACAAACTGAGACACAACTAAAAAAAGAAATCTCATTTACAATAGCCACAAAAGCAGTGAGAGGAATAAACCGAACCAAAGAAGTCAAAGACTTCTACAAGGAAAACTATGAAACACTTGAAAAGGAAGTTTAAAGGGATACAAAAAGTGGGAAAACATCCCGTGTTCCTGCATTGAGAGAATTAAAACAATCAAGATGTCAATCCTACACAATTTTATCTATAAATTCTATGCAATTCCAATCAAACTAACAGAGATATTCCTCACAGAGATAGAAAAAAAATCATAAAATTTGCCTGGAATCATAAAAGACCATGTATCACCAAAGCAATACTGTGCAAGAGGTATTAAAGTAGGAGGTATCTCACTTCCTCACCTCAAAAAATATTATAAAGCTGTGATAATCAAAACAACATGGTCCCTGGAGTGATTCCGTCCTGCGCGGCTGTTTTCGGTAGCCGTAGTCGTTTACCTCCATCCGCCTTCTCGCCCACCCAAGTGCTGCCACATGGAAGATTCGATGGACATGGACAGGAGCCCCCTGAGGCTCCAGAACTATCTTTTCGGTTGTGAACTAAAGGCCGACAAAGATTATCACTTTAAAGTGGATATTGATGAAAATGAACACCAGTTATCTTTAAGAACTGTCAGTTTAGGGGCTGGTGCAAAGGATGAATTGCACATTGTCGAAGCAGAGGCAATGAATTATGAAGGCAGTCCAATTAAAGTAACACTGGCAACACTGAAAATGTCTGTACAGCCAACGGTTTCCCTTAGAGGCTTTGAAATAACACCACCTGTGGTCTTAAGGTTGAAGTGTGGTTCAGGGCCTGTGCATATTAGTGGACAGCACTTAGTAGCTGTGGAGGAGGATACAGAGTCAGGAGAAGAAGAGGAAGAGGACATGAAACTCTTAAGTATATCTGGAAAGCGATCTGCCCCTGGAGGTGGAAGCAAGGTTCCACAGAAAAAAGTAAAACTTGCTGCTGAC
>NW_006160088.1:229061-230860 GCF_000334495.1 Tupaia belangeri chinensis | reverse complement strand
AAGGGTGGGGAGAAAAAAATATACACGTGAAATAAACTCAGTATTTTAATAAAGAAAAAAAAAAAAAAAACCAATATGGTATTGGGGAAAAAAAAAATGGAACAGAATTCAGAACCCAAAAATAAACCCACAACATACAGCCAACTGATCTTTGACAGAGGACATAAGAAAATCCAGTGGGGAAAAAGAAAATCTCTTCATCAAATGGTGCTGGAAAAACTGGATATCCACCTTCAGAGGAATGAAACTGGAGTCCTATCTCTCAACACTAACAAAAATCAACTCAAAATCAATTAAGGATCTAAACACAACCTCGAACTATAAGGGCCAGGAGATGGCAAATGGTTACATCTCTGGACTTCAATATAGTCAACCAGGATTGAGGTTTTTAACTCATGGGTGGGGGGGAGGGCGGTGCATGCATGCCTAAAATCTTAAGACAAGAATGGAGAAGGGATTGAGGTGTGGCCATCCTTCCTAGGAGGGGGTCATTTCTCACTTTCCATCCCTCTGTCTCTCTCTGTCTCTCCAGCAAGTGCACCCTATAGCAAAAATCTCTCTCTAAAAAAAAAAAAATTAAAATTAAAAAAGCTATATATAAAACTCTGGTGGAAAACTCTTGGAGACCTTGGAATAGGCCAAGACTTCTTAAAGAAGATCCCCAAAGCACAAGCAATAGTTCCAAAAATAAACAAACCTACATTAGACAAAAACTTTTGCACAGCAAAATAAACAATAATTAAAGTGAGGAAACAATCCTCAGAGTGGGAGAATATATTTGCAAACTATACCTCAGATAAGGGACTGATAACCACGGAACTCAAGCAGCTTATCTGCAAAAAAAAAAAAAAGGAAATTCAATTAAAAGGTGGGGAAATGAGCTAAACAGACAACTTTCCAAAGAAAACATACAAATGTCAAAAAAGCATGTGAAAACATGCTCAACATCTCTTATCATAAGGGAAATGCAATTAAAACCACATTGAGATACCACTTAACCCCAGTCAGAATGGCTAAAGTTAAAAAAAATACAGAATGGTAAGTGCTGGTGGGGCTGGGGTGAAAAGGAAACTCTCCTACACCATTTGTGGGAATGTAAATTAGTACAACTGCTGTGGAGAATGATATGGAGATTCCTCAAAAATCTACGAATAGAACTAGTAATCACACTAGTAATCCCACTACCTAGTAATCCTACTCTTAGGTATTTATACAAAGGGCAGGAAAACCCTCAGTCAGAAAAACACAGAAAGCCAAAACATTTATGAGACACAGAAAGGGGTTATTATTTGTTGATGACAATGCATTTTGCATCCTCAACTAGATTGGTATGAAGTGTATTCATGTTGGGTAAATTCAATTTACAGGCAAAGTGATGTATAGTAATTAAATGTATAAACTAAATTTAAAATAAATCATTAAAAATTAAGAAAAAGAAAAACACACATTTGTGTTTATTGCAGGGTTATTTACAATTGCTAGGATATGGAATCAAATCAAAAGTCCAAAAGTAGATGAGTGGATTGAAAAAATGTGGCATATGTACCCTCTGGAATATTACTCTGCCATTAAAAAAATAAAAAAAGTGAGACCCTGACATTTGATACAAAGTGGACAAATATGGAAGACTTAATGCTAAGCAAAGCAAGCCAGACTACGAAATACAGACTTTGTATGTCCCTGCTCAACATACCTGGGATGTCTGTGCTCTATAGCAGAAACTGGAAGACTGGAAGGGATAATAGCAGGGAGGGCAATGTAGGTACTAGAGACAGTATATGAGGGGTAATAAAGGGGGG
>NW_006160088.1:224531-229030 GCF_000334495.1 Tupaia belangeri chinensis | reverse complement strand
AAAGAGGGGAATAGGGACAAAAACAAACAATACATTTACTTGACACAAAAATGAAGTTATTAGCTGATTATAATGTAAATTGGTAATGTTTTTGTCATAACTGATATGCACTATATTCGTGCTGGGAATTACAGTGTATAATATGGTTGTACACTGTTAAGATGTATAGTGATTAAATGTAAATAATAAATATATGCTAAAATTGTTTTTTAAAAGCTTAATTCTCTGTGGAAGGGATTTCAAGCATCATTTTGAGAAACCTGAGTCACCGAAAGACTCCTATTTCATCCACAAGAATGCAAAGATTTCTGATAAATTTACAATGAAAGATTTTAGGGGATTTCTTTACAGTCTATTTAAGACAAAACTGTAACAAAATCCCCTAGAAACAAATTTGGCAGGTGCCATTTGTGTATAAATACTGTGCCAGTCGCAAATATTCTTATCCAGATCATAGTTTAGAACTTGTCAAGACACTTCTACAGCAATGTAGCAATGTTCTGTTAACCATCTTCTACTTCTAAATGTCATATAAGAACAGAACCGAGCAAAGTGAATACCATTCTATAATAACCACTTCACTAATTTAGTCTTTTTTTTTTTTTTTTTTTTTTTTTTTTAAGAGAGGGGTTTTTGCTAAGGGGTGAAAAAAATACGGGAGGATGGCCATGCCGCAATCCCTTCTCCTCCATTCTCCTCTTGGGATCTTGAGCACACCCACATGCACACGCACCTGGCATGAGTTTAAGCCACCAGGTCCAGGACTCAAATCACAGTTGACTACATGGGAATCCAGCAACGTAGCCATTATGCCATCTGCTGGTCCCGACCACTTCGCGAATTTAAACCAATGTTTCCTCTTAAACTTAGGAATACCTTATCACAGGGGCAATAAGTAATGTCAAGTCACAGTCTTCCCTCCATAGACTTTAGTAGAACCAACCCTGCTGACAGTGTAATCCCAGACTTCTGGCCTCCAGAACTATGAGAAAATAATTTTTGTTTAAGCCAGTCAGTCTGTGCTACTTTGTTATGGCAGCCCTAGCAAACAAATGCATTTACTAAATGAACGAAGTTACTCACAGTTGTTTTCACCTGAATACCTGTGTTGTGCATTCTGTATACTCTGCTAAGCAGCAAATCCAACAGCAGCCTTACATCCACCCACAAGGACATCCCACTCACTGTCTGTATACACTTTCCCCTTTATCTATGAATATTTTAAAAGGAAAAAAGGACTTTTTCCACATATTTTCCCCCAATAGATTTTTTTTTTTTTTGGAGAGATTTTCACTATAGGGCGCGTGCGCTCGCCAGACAGACAGAGACATAGAGACAGAAAGCGAGAAATCACCCCCCAGGGGGGATGACCACGCCGCAATCCCTTCTCCTCCATTCTCCTCTCGGGATCTTGGGCACGCACGCACACGCGCCCAGCGTGAGTTTTAAGCCACCGGGTCTGGGACACGAACCGCAGTCGACTACGTGGGAGTCCAGCGACATAGCCATTATGCTAACTGCTGGTTCCCCCAATAGATTTTTATTTCTGTCTGGAGAGCACTCCACAGGCAGGGACAGTTATCAAACTGTTAACGGTTAAATTAAAGACCCCAAAATAGACAGGGAACTATTTCCTTGAGCATTTCCTTTGGTATTTCTGCACCATCTTACCTCCCAGAGGTTATTTTCTATCCTCTGGTCACCTCTAGGCAATCACAACTTTTCAGTGAATCTATGGAAACTAACTTCTCTGAAACCAAATGAGCTCAGTCTACCTCAGTAAGTCTGAAAGGAAAGAAAAAACTAACATGTAAACATCATCTCCTAGTCAAATGCAAGTCATTTCCTGGTGTCTTTCACCGTTTCTCATTTGAAAGCATAAACTCAGCATAGATGCCAAGAATTGATAGAGAAAGCCAGAATGACCAAGAGAGAGATTTCACTCACCCAAGTCCCTGGTTCCTAAGTAGTTCTGGGTGAGTCCCCTAAGGGTTGTGGCCTAAGTATGTGGCTAGAGCTGACTAAGAGGGTTCTGACAGACCCAAGACTCAGATGCTCTACAAGCTCCCTCTCCAACATTTAGGTTTCTTGTGGAATCTGCTTCCAGCTTCACTCACATTCGCTTCACTCAAATCTGGCTTCAAGTCCATAGCTTTTACTAAAGATAACTTTGGCAAGAAATCCACAGAAGAGTTTAATGTGAAATGATTCACAGCTAAAATAGGACACTTTTTAATATCTCACTAAACTCTTAAACATTGATGGATTTGTTAGAGAGTCCTCCAGCTCCATTTAAAGATACATAGAAGAATTTTTCCTCAGGTAAAATTGTCGGTGTCTGGAACATTCTGGAAACATTTTTTCATTTAAAAGAAAAAAAAAACTGGTGATTTTGTGAGAATCTAAAAATTTTGTGAGAATATATACTCTTTGAATAAAAAAATTAGTTGGAAAAGCAACATTTCAAGTTTACACTAAACTAAGTGACTTATAAGTGACATATATTCCTAGCACTTTCATTTCAATCCAACATTGCCATTATTATATGTACTTCTGCACATTGATGTAATTGTTTACATATTTAAGAGGAAAACACATGCCAGGCATGTGTGCATGAAATCTTGAAAGTAAGAGAGATGGAGGAGAAGGGGTTGCAGCATGACCATTCCCTATGGAGAGAGCTTTCTCACTCTCCCCTTCCTCCCTATTTTTCTCCCCAAGCACATCAATCCTTAGAAAAAAAAAAAAATTAAGAGTAAAACAATAGGCCATCAGCCTGCTCACAAGGCAGTAAAACTAGGAATTGACACTGAGTTTAATACAGATCATCAAAACTCAACCACTTAGAAAAAATCATTTAAAAAATGAACTATGAAGTCAAAAGAGAAATTAAACTGCCACAACAGATTATTTATAAAGCAAAACAAACTCAAACACTTGATATGACCCTTTCCACTCATTCAAAGTTGCTTTCAGAGGTAAATGTATAGCCTTAAGCACTTTTCTTATTAAAGAAAATCAAATAATTAAGGTATCAAAGAATTTAGAAAACAAAAATTACAAAATAATTGCAGGAATAATAAAAGCAAACAGTGCCAGCAAGTGGTGTGATGGTTAAGGTGCCTGGATCTCACTTGACCAACTGCGTAGCTGAGTCTCAGCCCCTGCGGCTTAGGAAACACAGTGGGCACGTGTTCACACCTGCCCAAAATCCCAAGAAGAGAATGGAGAAGAAAGGATTGAGGCATTCCCATTCTTCTTGAAGGGTGCTTTCTCACTTGAGAAAGAGAAAGGAGAGAGAGAGAATACACATTCTCCCGTGAATGTACTTGCCCTATGGCAAAATTAATTCAAATACTAAATCAAAATATTTCTAGTAAATACACATATAGTTTTTTAAATGGAGTAAGATCCAATGTAGCTAATAAACATAGAGAATAAAGGGGGGAAAAGAACAGAAAGAAAATAAAAAACAAGAAATGAAAACTGTGAAATGATACATAAAGAACACAATCGAAATGTCAACAGTTCTGCATTTGTAATCAAAGGAAACTGGGTTGAATCTTAAGTCAGTCATCTGCTAGTCATGAGGGTCTAGATATACTAACCCTCTTAAGACTTAGTTTTCTCTATAACTGGAAAATGGAAATTTCTAAAGTGCAAAATAATACTAACTACCTCCTAAAGTTTTTGTGAAAGTCATATAAGTACTTCATATTACCCAAGAACTAGTAACTACTCAGGTAATAATCTAGGTTATATGAAAGGCATTTGTTATTTCATTTGTGTATTCTGCAAAGCTCTGCGATCCTTCCTACATCTGCTAAGTATATAATCCCTTGACTTGGCCCCATTAGGTCTGCTATGCAGGATGACATTTATGATTTCATTTCATCATCAAAATGCAATTCATAGAAATCAGTGAAAAGGTCAAATTTTCCTATCTTTGAAGAGGCAGTGACAGGGCTGTGGATGAGCCAGAGAGGAAGCAGCTGATGAGGAGTGATTTGACAAGGCTTAAATGCCCTCCAAGTAATAGGTCCTTAAGGCACAATTCATGCTACAAGAATCTTCCCACTAAAACACAGAGAAAAGACTTGGTCAGAAACCGCCTTTATAAAGAAGGACATGGAATGGCAAGAGTGGGGAAGCTTCTAGAAGTAGAACAATGAAGACAAAGAATATAATTTAGAAAACAAGAAACAGAAGGGGGAAAAATAGAGATGAAAAGGGATCAATTGGATATATAAGAGAAAAAGCCAGATTAACATCCCAGTAGGAACCATACTTATTAACACTTCAGCAACTGTTCTAAGCCCTTTTCATGTGATTTCTCATTTATTCCTCACACATAACTACAGGTGGGTGCTAAGGCCCTCTTTTACTGAGGAGAAACCCAAAGGTCACCAGCCTGGTCAGACAGTGATTTAACGAACAGACAACAGCCACTGCCAGGTGGATGAACCCCAGAGTCAGCACTCCTAACCTCCACTGCTCTT
>NW_006160088.1:220644-224500 GCF_000334495.1 Tupaia belangeri chinensis | reverse complement strand
CTTTCCCTGCAGGTTGCAGAGGGGAGTGTCCCAGGAACCAAAAGGCCAGAAGTTCTCAGACTTCCAAAAAGCATCTTCAACAGAGTTGTTGTGGCTAAAATCAGACAGCGAAGGGAAAAGGAAGGTGATAATGGCAATTGGCTTAAATAAAATTCCTCAGAAGATTCAAGACATGGAAAGAGCCTAAAAACGGGACAAACTAAGAAAGTAATAAATGATGACTGATGAAGAATTATGTTGGGGAAAAGAAAATAGAAGAGAAATGGATGCCAATCAATATCATCCCAAAAGTCAAGTTCATGACACTACGAGTACTAAATCTGCTAAGAATTGGGCCGTCTTGATGATGCAGTCAGTAGCACAATACTGACCTGCGGTGTTGGAAACCATGTGGTCAACTGCAGGTACAGATTCTAAGTTGACCTCAAACACAAGTGCCAGGATCCTGGCTTGTCGGAGGGCTGGAGAAAGGGGATCCTCATGTAATGAGAACCTGTAAAGAGGATCTCTCTCTCTCTCTCTCTCTCTCACTATCTCTCTCTCTCTCTCTCTCTCTCACTTACTCTCTCTTTTTCTATTATGCACAAGATGCTCAACATCACTAATCACTGGTGAAAACTAATCTCAATCACAAAGAGATGTTATTTCATACTGACTAAGATAGGTATTACCAAAACCACCACAACAGAAAAGACATGTTGGCATATAGAGAACTTAGAGCCCTCATACATTGCTGATGGGGATATAAAATGGTGTAGCAACCCATTGGAGAGGATGTAAATTAATACGACCACTGTAGAGAACAATATGAAGTTTCTCACAATTTCACAAATGGAACTCATATGACCCAGTAATTCCTCAAAGCAAAGTATTTACTCAAAGCAAAGGAATTCACTAAGTTGGAGGGACATTTGTACATCCATGCCTATTGTACCATTGTTCACAATAGCAAAGACATAAAATTAAGTGCCTAGGTGCCTAACAGCTAGTGACTGAATTAAGAATATGTGGCATGCACACACAATGGAATACTACTTAGCCATAAAGAACAATATTCTGTCAGTTGACACAACGTGGATAATTTAGAAGGTTCAATACTAAGCCAGACTATAAAAGACACACACAGTATGTCCCCCACTTAACATATTCTGAATGTTCATGCTCTATGGCAGAAATAAAGATTCAAAAGTATAGAACTCAAAGGTATAGAAGTCAGAACGGCAACTGTAGATACAAAAGACTGCAACTGGGTGGAAGTGAGGGATTGGGAAAGAATGGTTAACAGACAAAAACGCATGTAAACAAGACAAATAGGTTTTGGAAGGTTTATCACAACAGAGTAAAGATGGATAAACTAAACATGGCCTATATACACAATGGAATATAATTCAGCCTTTAAAAAGAAGGAAATTCTGACACATGTTCCAACACGGCTCTGGGAGACATTATGCTAAATAAAATAAGGTCAGACACAAAAGGACAAATACTGTATAATTCCATTCTACAAGGTACCTAGATGAGTCTAATCACAGAAACAGAAAGTAGAGTCATGGTTGCTCCTCCCATGTGCTGATGAAATAACATGTACAAATCACTTTGCTTTTTCCTACCACAGATTGTTAGATGATCAAAGAGTTTCCATTAGACATGTGTTAAATTGTGTGTATTAAAAGTTGCCAAAATAGGAAGCTGAAAAGTAAATGTGTAATATTAGACATTAATGCTACACCAAAACATCTAAAATGTGAAACATAAAACGACCGAGAAAATAACCCAAAGAAAATTTCTGATTTTGCATGTAATTTAGTTATCTTTCATGCAAGTTATCTTCTCCCATGGAAAGGAGTCAACTGATAAACTAAGTCTCAGAATGGAAGCAAAAACAGGATTTTCAAGAATGAGAGGGTGGGGGAAGAAAACTATAATCTTGGAGTACTGAATTTCATTTTCCCATTTGTTTGAAGTAAATTGATTAGGTAACAACTACCAAAGAGATAATTTGCATATTTTGTTCCTAAGAAAGCCAAATAAGTGTAGGAAATTGAGAGTTAGTTATGGAGCATTCATGACAGGTTGCATCTCTGGAATGTAGACCACCAACTTTACATTAACACTTCCACCTCAGTGTGGTCAACTCACAACCAACTGTTTCATTCAAATTTCTCAATTCCTTAATTCACATCTTATTATAAGCACCTGTTTATCTACCAAATACCTGGGCATTATGCCAGACTTCATACAAAACTGGGACACTGAACACCCACTCTTAGCAATAACTGATGCTCAAATGTGTAATCAGGCATCGAGGCACTTGTTTCTCTACATTGTCCACAATGAAATAAAAAAAGAATGCATTCACATGAGCCAAACATACACAGGCAGCACTCAAGCAAGGGACACAACTCTTGACATAGTCCTTGAACATGGTATCCGGGGGGAAACACGAGAACTTCATAGAAGAGGGGAAAGGTGAAAAATTGAAATTCATAAAATTCTTCAAATAGTCTCTTCCTAGATTGGAGAAAAGTGAGTAGATGTGGTAAATAAGAAACCTGAGGGAAATTATCTGCCGGAGTAAATGAAAAATGAAAATCTGAGGCTGCCTTTTTATTTTTTTTACAGAGAGAGGAAGGCTGCTACTGAAAAAGAATCATCATGGTCTTTCTCAGAGATAACTGCCCAACAACAAGGACTTAACCAGAAACACAGAGATGTAGCAGACAGATGAAGAGACTGAAGTTACTGTGAGAGTTCCTGATTAAGTAAGTACACCATCAGATATGTAAACATCAAGACAGGGACATAAGAAATATGGAAAAACAAGGAACTATTTATCTTCCCAGGAAATGCACTAACTCCCACTAACAATGGACAGAAATATTGGAAATGGATTTCAGAATACGTTTCATAACAAAACTCAGTTAGATACAAGAGAATACAGAAAACAATTTCAGGAGATGAGAAAAGCGATGCATGATATGGAAGAGAGATTAAACAGAGAGACAGATATCTTTTAATAAAATAAACAGAAATGCTGAATACAATATGAGAAATTTTTAAAATTTTGTGGCATATCAACAATAAGTCAGACAGGCAAAATAAAGAATCTTTAAACTTGAAGACATAACTCACATCATCAAAGAGAAAGAAAAAAAAAAACTTTTCAAATGAAGATAATAGGGCCAACAGATGGTATGATGATTAATGCACTGGATTCCACATGGCCAAATGTGTGGTTCAAGTCCCAGACCCAGAGGTTTGAAACTCACTCTGGGTGCATGAGTGTGTGTGCATACCCCAAATCCCAAGAAGAGAGACTGGAGAAGGGATCACAATGTGGCTACCACCCCAGGGGGTGATTTCTCTCTCTTCTCTCGCTCTCTCTTTCTGGTGAGCTCCCATGCCCTACAGTAAAATACATACATACATACATACATACCATATGGCAAATCTGGGACATCATTAAGTGATTGACTATCCATATAATGGGTACCTGAGAAGGCAAAGAGACAGGAAAGGGCATAGAAAATCTATTTCACAAAATAATAACTGAAAACTTCCCAGATCTAAAGAGAGATACGAACATCCATATACAGGAAATTCAAAGGATGCCAAATAGATGCAATATGAGGAGATTCCCTTCCAGGCATAGCATAACTAAAATATCAAAAGTCAAACATAAAGGGACCAGCAGTTAGCATAATGGCTATGTCGCTGAACTCCCACGTAGCTGACCACGGTTTGAGTCCCAGACCCGGTGGCTTAAACTCACCCTGGGCGCGTGTGGTTGAGTGCCCAAGATCCCGAGAGGAGAATGGAGGAGAAGGGATTGCGGCGTGGCCATCGCCCCCCCCCG
>NW_006160088.1:218112-220527 GCF_000334495.1 Tupaia belangeri chinensis | reverse complement strand
AAAAAAAAAAAAAAAAGTCAGACATAAAGATGAATTTCTAAAAATCGCTGGAGATAGGCACCAAGTTACTGATAAAGAGTGATCTTAGACCTCTCAGCCATGAGGGGATGAGATGACATATTCAAAATCAAAGAAAAAGTTTCAACCCAGAATACTACATCCAGTCAAACTTTCTTTCAAATGTGAAGGAGAAATAAAGTTATTTCCAAACAAAAACTGAATAAATTCACCAATATTCAACCACTCTTCCATAAATACTTAAGAGAGTACTACATTTAAAAATAGAAGGAAGATAAATATCATTATGAAAATACATGAACATGGTATAAAACCAATCAGTAGAATAGCTACATTGAGAAGAAAAGCTCCTACCACTATGGAAAACTTCCAAATAACAAAGATAAACAATAACAGAAGTAAAAAAACATATTTTTTAAAAAGGACACATAAGGGGCCAGCGAGTGGCAAGATGTTTAAAGATGCAGAACTCCCACATGGCTGACCATGGTGAGAGTCTTGGACCTAGCAGCTTACTTTCTCACTTTCTCTCTCTCTATTTCTCTCTCCATCTCTCTCTGGTCAAATTAAAACAAATCATAATAATAATAAAAATTAAATTAAATAATTATTTTTAAAAAACACATCAACAAAACAAGGAACTACCCAACCAAACAGCAGATGTAAATCCCTATCAGTAATGCAATTGACTCTAATGGATTAAACTCCCCCATTCAAAAGATATAGACCTGCAAGTGGATTTAAAAAAAAAAAAAAATTAGAAAAAGTCACTCCATGCAAATAGAAGGAAAAAAAGCAGGAGTCATCCAAAATAGGCATCAAGCTAAAATCTGTAAAAAGAGACAAAGACTATTATTATCTAGTATTAAAGGAATCAACTCACAAGAAAGATATGAAAATAATATTTATACACTCAATATCAGAGCACTCAAATATATTTAAAAAAAAAAAAACCCTTCTCGACCTAAAGGAGACCTATACTCTAACACATTGATTATTGGGTATTTCAACACTCATCATTAGATAGGTTATCTAAAAAAAAAAAATTAAACATATGTATAGCATCCTGAACTAGACTGGCATGAAGTGTATTCATGTTGGGTAAATTTATTTTACAAGTTAAGTGATGTATATACTGGTTGCATATATAAAATTAAAATTAAACAGATAATGAAGTTAAATACTATTAGCCAAATGGGTATGATAGGCATTCAGAGACCATTTAATAGAACAATTACAGAATACACCATCTTTTTTTTCAGCTGCACATGAAACATTCTCTCAGACTGACCACATGACAAGGCACAAACAAACCTCTACAAATTTAAAACAATAGAAATTATATATAGCACTTTCTCTGACCAAAATAAAATTAAACTTGAAATCAAAAGAATTTTCAAAAGTACACAAAAATATACAAACTAACCAACATGCTCCTGAACTATTTCGAAACTACTGAAGAAATTAAGAACAAAGTTTTTGTATTTCTTTCAACAAATGAGAACAAAAACATGGTATACAGAGAACAAAAATATGGTATACAAATCTTTGTTATACAGAGAACACTAATAGTACTAATAGAGAAGTTTATAGCAATTAGTGCTCACAAGAAAAAAATAGAAAGATGGCAAATAAACTTAACAATGCACCTCAAAGAACTGGAAAAGCAAAAACAAGTGAAACACAAAAGTAATTGAAGAATAGAAATAATAAAGGTCAGAGGAGAAATAAATAAAATACGAAACAAAAGATTAATATCAAAAAATAAAATGAAAATTAGGTTCTCTTGAGAGCATAAGCAAAACCAATAAGCCATTAGCTAGATTAACCAATAAAAATTAAGGGAAGATCCACATAAACAAAATCAGAAATGAAGCACGGGATATTATAACAAATATAACAGAAATACCAAAGATAATTAAGGAATACTACAAGCAACTACATACCAACAGCAGAAAAACCTGGAAGAGATTAACAAATTTCTGGATATATACAATATATTTAGATTAAACCAAGAAGAAATAGAGAGCCTGAATAGACCAATAACAAGTAATAACATGGAATTGGCAGGTGGCATGGTGGTTAAAGACACTGAACTCCCACATAGCTGATCGTGGCTCAAGTCTTGGATCTGACAGCTTGCTTTCTCACTTTCTCTGTTTTTCTTTGATCAAATTAAATAATAATAATAAAAAAAATTAAGTTAACTAAAATAATTCTTTTTAAAAAAAGGAAGCAATGGGAACCAGCAGTTAGCGTAATGGCTATGTCGCTGGACTCCCACGTAGTCGACCGCGGTTCGTGTCCCGGACCCGGTGGCTTAAAACTCACGCCGGGCGCGTGTGCGTGCGTGCCCAAGATCCCGAGAGGAGAATGGAGGAGAAGGGATTGCGGCGT
>NW_006160088.1:115356-218054 GCF_000334495.1 Tupaia belangeri chinensis | reverse complement strand
CGCTGGGAGCCCGCCACGCCCCACAAGGGAAAAACCCCCAAAAAAAAAAAAAAAAAAAAAGAAAGCAATGACATGGAATCATTAATAGTCTCTCAACAAAGAAAAGCCCAGATCCATAAGGCTTTACTGTTTAAATTTATAAATCTTTTAAAGAAGAGTTAACACCAATTCTCCTCAAACTATTTCAAAAGATCCAAATGCAGAGAACTCTCTCAAATTCTCTCAAAGAACTGCAGTATAATATGACAGAATGAAACCATTTGATAAAGTTCAAAAACAATAGCATAATTAATTATAACTTCACATGCAGTACTGATGTAAAAACATACATGGGAAAGACAAGTAACAAATCAGGATAGTGAGAAGAAATGAAAGGTGGAGAGGATTGGGGAGGGTGGTAGGGGACTTCAGTGACGTTTTAATATTGCCTTATCTTTTAAGTCAGAAGCAAATATGGTTAAATGGTAGGATTCAGCTGGAATATGGGCTCACCCATGGTCTGCTCTTCCCTAATGTTTCTATGTGTTTGAAATGCTTCATAATTTGGGGGGAGGGGGGGCAATCTGAAACCAGACTGTACCCTGAAAGTAATTTTTAAGAAAAACTACAATTAATTTTTAACACATTTAATAAGAAAGGACTAAACCACAGTGATAACAGCAGTAACACCACCCTTCACAGCAAGTCCAGAGGTCTCCCTGTGCATGTTGAGGAAACATGCTATGTGCAGAGATGTGTCTGTGCTCCTGCCCGGCTGAGGCTGAGAGTGGAAGAGGGTATGAAGACCCTATTAGAGGTATCCCTTCTCTTATGGAAGGAATCAATTTTTAAAAAATAGAAACTAAAACTACCAGTCATTATTATGAAAGATTCACACTAAATCTCCTTCTCCCTCCTGTCCAGAGGCAACAGAAAAGTAGATAAACGTTGACATACAGACTGAAGCTCTGGGAAGAAGCCCAAGTTCACGTAAGGAAAGAAGCAATCAAGGGCAATTCACTTAAATTGCCTCTGACGGTACAGCTGAACTCACCCTTGTGAAATATGCATAAATATTAGAAAAGAGAAGGGGAGAAAAAGGCAAAGGAAACGTGCAAACAACAAATGAAGGAGCCCATTTAGAAGAAAACACACTCCCAGAGTGGATTAAAGGTTTTCAAAATAAATTATTTGCTGCTGTAAGAAATTAAGAATATGAAATCTGCAAAAACAAGAAATACGCATGAGATGACAGGAGATAGAACAAGATTGAAAAGGGAATTTACAGAGTTCAAGGAACATACTGATAGCCAACACCTGGGAATAAATAAATAAATTAGCAACACTGAGAAACAGAATAGACAGTTGTAAATATAAACAATAACACTGAGGAATGGCTTCAGGTAACTGCAGAGAATCAGAGGTTAAATAAAAAGAGATAGAAACCAAAATTTAGACAACAAACTTAATATTATTCCCTAAATGTAATTCGTCTTATTCCAATAATTCTGCAGTTGCTCAAAAATATCTTCAGTACACCTTCTTGGCAATTTTTTTTTTTTTTGGAGAGATTTTTCGTTATAGGGCGCGTGCGCTCGCCAGACAGACAGAGATAGACAGAGAGACAGAAAGCGAGAAATCACCCCCCAGAGGGGATGGTCATGCTGCAATCCCTTCTCCTCCATTCTCCTCTCGGGATCTTGGGCACACACGCACACACGCCCGGCATGAGTTTAAGCCACTGGGTCCGGGACGCGAACCGCAGTCGACTACGAGGGAGTCCAGCGACATAGCCATCACGCTAACTGCTGGTTCCCCTTGGCAATTATTTTTTAAACTAAGTTACTATTTTAATTCAATAAAAGAAAACTAGCTTTTTCTTTCTCTTTTTTTTTTTTTTTTTTTTTTTTTTTTTTGAGAGGTTTTTGCTATAGGGCCCGTGCACTCACCAGAAAGACACAGAGAGACAGAAAGCGAGAAATCACCCCCCAGGGGGGATGGCCATGCACAATCCCTTCTCCACCATTCTCCTCTCGGGATCTTGGGCACGCACACGCACCCAGCGAGAGTTTAAGCCACCGGGTCCAGGACTTGAATGGCAGTAGACTACATGGGAATCCAGTGACATAGCCATTACACTAACTGCTGGTCCTCATTTTTTCCTTTATTTCTATACTTCATTTCTGATGCAAAATATTAGGTTGTTGGGAAAGTCATGATGAATTTTTCTGTTTCTCTATGCAAAAATGCATCATAACTTCTCTGATGACCGAATAGTATCATCTACTACGGTAAGTGTTTGACACATAGTAAGCAAATAATTTAATAGCTCTAATTTATGTGGCACGCATAAACCTGGCACTGTTCTACAGCTTTATAAGTATATGGAACCACTTGGTCTTTATAATCTCCTCCTATGAAATAAGTACTATTGTTATCTCTGATTTCAGTTGAGGGAACTGAGGCATGGAGAGATTAGTAACCTGTCAATGTCACATAAAAATCATTTGACAGAGCTGAGATTTCAACCCAGGCATCTGGTTCCAGAGCCTGAACTTTTAGTCTCACAAGAATATTTATTAAATGACTGAATGATCAACTACCTTTTTTGTCCAACTTAATTCCAAACAACCTTTGGTTCTTTGTCTTCTCTTAAGGATGTGGGACAATTCTGAAAATTAGATATAAAAACTCTAGTTGATTTTTCAGATGAGTCTCACTTCAATACACTTACAGCTCTTAACTCTGGTTTTTCAACTGTAGGACACACTATTCAAAATCTTTATAAAGCATCCTACCCAACCTTTCGCTTTGCATCTTCAGACACAGGATAAGGTAACTCACTCTCTCCCTAAGCAAAGTAAAGCATCAAAACCCATAAGAGGCCAGCCACAAAACCTTATGAAACTCCATCTTCAGGACAAGGCAAAACAGAAGAGCCTGGAATGAGGAGAGCTGGAAGAGTCTAGGGGCTTTCTGGGTGGCAGAAAGGGCAGCAGAAGAAAGAGGCAGGGAGCAGAAAGAGAAAGGCCAACAGAATAGCAGTGTCTACTGGGGGGCTACAGACCTGGGTTCGCTCCAGGCCTCCAGCCTGTTAGACAGTTACAATCAAGAAGACAGAGGTAGTTCAAAAGCTGCCAGGCTGATCCATCCTAATCAGCAACCCAACCACACAGGGAGACAGGCTGACAAGGGCCAGGCAGTTTTTCGAAACCCTTGAAACTGGGATTCAGGACCAAGATATAGTCCTGGCAGAAAACCAATTAGAAATGTTATCAGAAACCCAGTCAAATAGACAAGTATACACAAGAGGCAAGTGGCTCCCCTGGGGTCCTAGTATCTGGGTCCAGAGCAGAAGGCCAATTCCACACTCAGGAAGAAGGGGGAGTCCCTGGTGGAGTATGCCTTATCTGCACTTGTCCAGTGCCCATGGGGGCGGGTGGCTACACTCTGATGTCCCCAGAGAAAGGATGAAGATTATCTCCTATGTGAGGATGCTCGGCCATGGTTAGGTACATAGACTCTCATAAAATAAAATATTAGGGAACCAGCAGTTAGCGTAATGGCTATGTCACCAGACTCCCACTTAGTCGACCGTGCTTTGCGTCCCGGATCCGATGGCTTAAAACTCACGCTGGGTACGTGTGCGTGCATGCCCAGGATCCTGAGAGGAGAATGGAGGAGAAGGGATTGCGGCGTGACCATCCCCTCTGGGGGGTGATTTCTCACTTTCTGTCTCTATGTCTCTCTCTGTCTGTCTGGCGAGCGCATGCGCCCTATAGCAAAAAAAAAAAAAAAACTCTCCAAAAATAATAATAATAATAATAATTTTAAAAAATAAAATAAAAAAATAAAATACTAAAGGTGGCCCTCATTTACTTAAAGTACCTACTTAGAAATCCTACAAAAGAAAAGATGTCTGAAAGACAGGTCTGGCAGAACCTTTGCAGAGACAACAGTGTCCTTGTTAATATTTTGAGGTGACAATGGAGTGAAACATCTTCAGTTTCTGAGACATGTTTCTAAGTTAATGCCAGTGGCTATCACACAGAGCTCTTTTCTGAACATATCAGATTTAAATGGTTTTCCTTTTTTTTTGGAGGGGGGAGAGGTTTTGCTACAGGGCACGTGTGCCCGCCAGAGAGACAGAGAGACAGAAAGCGAGAAATCGTCCCCCAGGGGAGATGGACACGACACACTCCCTTCTCCTCCATTCTCTTCTCGGGATCTTGGGCACACATGCACACGCGCCCGGCATGAGTTTAAGCCACCGAGTCCAGGACTTGAACTGCAGTCGACTACATGGGAGTTCAGTGACACAGCCATTACTCTAACTGCTGGCCCAGGATTTTAACTGTGTTTTAATTTACCTTAACAGAGGAACTACAGTGTATAAGATGAACTGACTTAAAAAGAGAAGAACGGATCTTAATGCATAAGCAGTCACTCCTTGGTAAAAAGATATGAAGTGCTCTCTCTATGAAAACAAATTTGCATAGTACACACATCTGTTTTAAAGAGGAAACATCATAAAAGACGGAGCACATACAAGGCTATATAATTTAATTAAAGTACTTTATAACACGTAAGGATGGTCAGCAGGCACTTAGCCACCAACACAACTCCAGGAACTTGCTACTTCTGTAAAACTCTCTAAGGCAGCCACTGTCCACCACCAGCACTCCCTGGAACATGACCCTTCCTGGGTCTTAATCTTCATTAAATTCTCCTCCTCCTCCTCCTCCTCCTCCTCCTCCTCCTCCTCCTCCTTCCTCTCTTTGAGCTCAGATAAGAACAGTAAATGAGGGAGATGCAGAAATGGGAGATGTAACCTTCACAAGAGGTTCCCACACATAGCAAAGATTAGTTTGTCATGCTAATATAAAGAAAGAGTGGAAATAATTTTACATCTGATTACTGCACTTTTGGTTCTCTATTATTTGGAAGCTGTAGTTATCCCCCCCCCCCATAAGTCAGAAGCCTAAACAAAAAAGTAAAACCAAAACAGATGTGAGGGGATACTCCAATGCAAATGTTTAGCGGGCATATTTACCACTACACAGGCACAGTCTGGTATAAATATTACTTTTTTAAAAAACATTGTTTACTAAATCTTAAAGTGCCTCCCTGCGTTCAGGAATGGCCTAAGAGACTCCTGTCTTGTCCTCTCCACAAAGTCAAATCCCCTGCTGTGCCTCCTTAGTGCCGAAATGTCCTTTTCATCCTCTTGTCTGTCAGCCCCCTCCACAACCCCCACACATTCTGCAGGCGCTGCGTGCTGCAGGGTGCTTAGGAGTTCATTTGCGATTGGGGAGGAGGGAGTATTATTTTCCGCTGTGTGACATTTCTATCTGATGTGAATCTCCTAATCTTATTTTTTGCACTTTGGTCACCCATGGAACTTCCTCTGCGTGCTGGATGGGTGGCGACAAGACTTCATAAATGAATATAACGCTACACCAAGTTTGATGAAATAAGGTCTGTAACCATTTCCTTTTCCTTAATTTAAATAAAGAAAAAGCAAGCCTGCAGTACGGCAGTAAGCGGTCTCCACAGCGGTCACCTGCGCCTTGGCACTCACGAGCCTCTGCAGGACTGGGCGAGCGCCCAGTCCCGGTCCCACTATCCACATGCACCTGGCCCCCACGGGTCCTTACCGTGTGCTGGGCACCCTCGACGGACCCCACCGGGCTGGAAGCCGCAGAGAGCTAGAGCCGAATCCCAGCCCGCAGAGGCAGCGGCGCGCAGTGGATCCTCTCGTAGCGCTCGGTCAAGGCCGGGGATCGTTGTCCCCTCCGCGCTGCATTTAGGAGGTGGGAGGAGCGGTAGGGCACTGAATACAGGAAATCTGATAGGTGAAGAGGCAGGCTAGCGGAGAGGGAGGGGAGCTTGGGGCGCTGGGGCGCTAGGGCGCTAGGGCTCTGGGCGCGCTGGGGCGCGGCGGCGCGCTGGAGAGGCCCAGGAGTGCCTGGAATCCTGGCAGCTGCAGGGCTAGCTCCTCTAAGTGGCAAGACCTCCTTTCTAGAGCCAGGGGAAGATGCAGGAACTGTCATCAAATGTTCCGTCTCAGAAACCCCAATGGAAAGAGCATTCTTCACAGAGTACCAGAAATTCACTAGGGTGGAATTTGCTCAGATCCCCTTAGGCGGGTTCTTTGGGTTTACAGCCCTGCTTTCCCAGGGGACCATCCCAAAGTTAACTTTGGAAACACTCTGTACAGAGACGGCAAGGGGTCCTGTGCTGTCAAACGCAGATGACTCCAGTCTCTTTTGAAAAGGAAATGCTATTTTCATGACAAAGTTTTGGTTATAAGCACTGAGTCAAGGTCAAATGACTGTGGAGCGCCACGGGGCTGTTTAATCCTTAGGACAACCAAGTGAGGCAGGTACTAATACAATTCCATTTTACGGAGGGGGAAACTGAGGCAATGGTACGTTTAAGAGCTTGTCCTGGGTCCCACAGCTAGCCACAGGCAGAGCCCAAGTTGAATGGGAATACATTGCAGTGCGGGGAAGGGGAACAGAAGATGATGCTTGTAGGACCCCACCTTGGCAGGAAAAACAAACATACAATATTTATTACTAAAATATGCATTTTTAAGAGTTGATTACATATCATTTAATCCAATGATGTTCCTCTCTGACTGTACAATGAAATCTCCTGGAAAGCTTCCAAAATTCCCAGTTGTCAGGTGTCTACTCCCAGCAAAATTAATCTGATTTATTTTCTTTCATGCGCTAAGGGAAATGAGCTGATGCTGGTGGAGAAACCCCCAAAATTTAGGAAGACAGAATCCAAAGCCTACAAGATGTAGAATCTTCCGGAGAAAGGAAGATTGGAAAGCAGAAAGCAGAGAGTTGGAGGGAGGGTGCTGCCAAGTGTCTGACAGGGAGCAAGGCAGTAGCAGGGAGTTGAAGGGAGGGTGCCGGTAAGTGCCTGACGCTGAGCTACGCAGAAGCAGCGTAGCACTCGCACCAGCCCAGTTATTAAACTCCTACGCAGTTCTGTTCGCAGGCCTCCTACAGCTACGGTTTCCTGGGGTAACCAAATGTCCTGACACGCTCACAGCAGAGCAGATCCAGGCCCTTGGCAGCCATTAGGTGGGGCTGAGACCAGCCTAAAGGCTGAAGGAGGTAAGCCTGCCTGCCCTCTGCAACCTTGTTCTCCCCCTCCCAAGCCCTTCCTGCTGCCTCCCTGGGCACCTCCATACTAACCAGCCATGTGAGCTCTGACTTCTGACCTCTGTCAGTCAGAGCTCACATGGCTCATCCACTAGCTTAGGGCACTTGAGAGACTATGACACAAGGCAGATTTCTTTTTAATAGAGGTGAGGGGAGCAAGGAAGTTTTAGGACCCAGGGAAAGGGCTGGTGGAAGGCGGGACTGAGGATCCCACTCTAAGGGGCAGAGACCCAGAATCACCCCCCAGTTGAGAACTGCTACTCTAGTAGAAAGGAATGGGATCCAGCCACAGAAGTAGCTACAGAAGACATGTATTAATGAGTGTCCATTGGGAAAGAGACCTTTATCAGAGATTAGAAGATTCCACTACATGAAGAGGGCCATAGTCAAAATCCACTGCCCCTTTCCCTCTCTGACATTGTGGTAGATGTTCCTCGTGTTTGTTCTCTGCCTCCCTTCCAGGACAGGACTTCAAGAAACCACTACCTACCCACAGAGGCCTCAGACCACTACTGGTAAGAAACCAGGCCACACAGCAGGAGTTGAGTGGAGGCAAGCAAATAAAACTTGTCTGTATTTACAGCTACTCCCCACTGCTCACGTTGCCCTCTGAGTTTCATATCTTGTCAGATCAGCTGTTTCATTAGATTGTGAACTGCACATGCGAGGGATTTAGGTTGCCTGTTCCGTATGAAAATCTGATAACCTGATGATCTGAGGTGGAGCTGAGGTAGTGATGATCATGCTGGGGAGTGGCTGTAAATACTGAATTATGGCAAGTTGTATAATTATTTCATTATATGTTACATATAATAATAATAGAAACAAAGCACACAATAAATGTAATGTGCTTGAATCATCCTAAAACCATTTTCCACTCCCATTTGTGGAAAAATTGTCTTCCACAAAACCAGTTACTGGTGCCAAAAGGTTGGGGACTGCTGTCATAGAATACAGCCAGCAATACTGGCTGAATAGATAAGTGAAGAATGAGGAGATGGCATCAAGGTGCAGTGACTGGAGGGACTAGAGAAAGTGGGGGCTCATTTGTACTGCTGGGTGGAGTTGAATGGGGTGGCAGTAAAATCTAGCAGAGACCCTCTGCCACCAAAAAGAACAGATGAGCCCTCAGTTTCCCCATCTGTTGAAAAAAATGAAAATTCCCCAACTGACAAATTAATAATGGATGTACTAAAAATAGGATACCTTTCTAAAGATCTTCGAACACTAGGTCCATTACAGTTTTTTAAGGTTTTTGCCATAGGGTGCATCTGCTTATAGGAGACAGGGTGAGAGAGAAAGTAAGAAATCACACTCCCCTCCCCGGGGCGTGGCTATGCCACAATTCCTTCTCCTCCATTCTCATCTTGGGATTTGGGACACACACACACATGTGCCTGGTATGACTATCAAGCCACTGGATCCTTAAAGATAAAAACCTTAAGATAAGGTTTTAATTTCAATACTTAGGATATTTTGCGGTATGGAACTGCACATGGACTCCAGGCTGAATGGCACCAGAGACCTAGTGATTACACCCTCCCAGAATTGAAATTGATCACCTAAGCCCCTGCCAATCAATATGGCTCATGAGAACATGAATCATGGAACAGACCACACATATGAGACCCCTAACCTTGATTTTTTTCCTTAAAGAAAAAGGCATGTGGAGAATTCTTCAAATAGACTGGGCCTTTTCAGCATGAGCTGCCTGCTCTCCTTGCACTATGCATTGCAATAAAGCTGTACCTTCCTTCCTCACACGCGTGCCTACAGTTTGGTTCATGTGCCTGGGCGAGCTAACTTGATTTGAGTTCAGTAACAAGAAGCAAAAGGCACAACCCAGGCCCAGCCATGATGATGCAGGCAGTAGGCGCTGTGCTGCACAACACTGGAGACATGTGGGAAGCTCTAGGTTCATTTCAGGGTCTTCCTGAACATGCACGCTAGACTTGCTGCAGGTGTGCCTGTCATTCTGGCTGGCTGCAGGGTTTGGGGAAGGATAGCAGTGTGAGGGCCCCGTCAAGGGTGCTCCTCTCTCTCTCAAAAAGTAAAGACATTTTTTTTTTTAAATCCAGGCTGGTCCATTCCTCTCTTCCTAGTGACAGCTGGAGGCTGGAGACTGTTTGCTGGTCTCCATCCATCTCAGGGAGGCTTTTCAGATCTACAGCAGTTTTCTGAACGTAAAGCTAGGCTGTGGTAGAGCAAAGTGAAGGGTGGTGGGAACTGAAAGCCTAGCCTGCAGGAAGTGACTGCTGCTTTGAAGGGGTGGAGTATGAGCCTCAGCAGGGCTCCTGCCCTGGGGCTCCTCTGAAGCATATTGCTTCTCCCTCAGGCACGCTTCCCCAAGGGACTAGCCCTACCTTCACACAGGGCTGACTTCCTCTACTGAGTGGGCGCTTTCAGTGAGCTTACTGAGTGTAATTATAACCTCCACCTCCGCAAGGAGGCTGAGGACATCCTTACCAGGAAGGCCCATGTGGCTATAACATGACAATTATGAGACAGGCAGACAGGCAAAGCCATGGCCAATTGGACCCAACACTCCTATAAGTGGAAAGGATAACATCTCAGATAATGAAGGAATTCACCCTCAGAATGGGACCAGAAAAGAAAGGCTACACAAAGGTTTAAAACGGGTCAAATGAACCCAGGGCCAGCCCCAATGTTGCACTGGTAAACACTGCTGCTTCACAGGCAGGAGCCACAGGAGAGGCCTGGGTTCATTTCCTGGCCCACCATAAGGTCTTCATGTGCTGATGAGGACCTTTCACCCCAGCTACTGGTGTGACTGAGACAGGAGGATCACAAGTTGGCCAGAGTAGACAACATAGCAACAACTTTGTCCAAAATGTCTAAATGTGGTGTGGCATGCACCTGTAATCCCAGCTATTCAGGAAGCTGAGACAGGAGGATCTACCCAAAAAAATAAAGTAAGATTAACGGGAGGCTGTGTTTGGGTGGTCTTCATCCACCTCTGAAAAAATAGAGTCCTCCAGCCCTGAGGCTATAGGGAAAATACAGTAATTAGTCTATAAACCTGCCTCAGTGAGATTTTTGTTTCGTATTTTCAAATAGTTTTTTTCTTTTTCTCAGGATTATCCCAGAAAAATGCATCTTTATGGCACACTTACAATCCAAGGATAATTAGAAAATGACTACTGGGGCCTGCAGGTGGTATAGTGGTTAAGGCACTGGACTTCTGTACAGCCAACTGTAGTTCTAATCCTGGACCTAGCAACTTACTTTCTCTTTCTTTCTCTCTCTCTCTCTCTCTCTCTCTCTCTCTCCCTATAGCAAATTAAAATAATAATAATTAATAAATAAAATTTTTTTAAAAAGAAAATGACTACTGGCTTTCAGCTGTTGGACTGGCTATTTAGACTGTAACAAATCTTGAGCACAGGACACCACCTTCACTTAGGGCTGTACTTTCCTTGCCATCTCTGCCCAGTCCCACAGAATTTTAACCTAAGCAGATTCTAAGGTCTCAGGAGAAAAAAAAAAAAAAAAGAGGTTCATCCAGAATCTTCGGGACTGAAGTTCTAGACCAGGGAAAGGAATCATGGGTGGGAACACAAAGAACTTGGTCAATCTGGTTCTACCACCTTCTCTACCTCTCACGTTCTTCATCTGCACAGGGGACATGGTAACTAGATTGTTTCAAGGGTGCGACCAGAGGCTGAAGAACTTCTGTAACACCTGTGATTTTTTTTTTTTAAGTAACACTTAACAGTTCTTGAGCATTTTGTTTATTGTTTTTCTTTTTAATTTCTGTCTTCTCTACTAGACTGTTCATGTAGGCAAGAATTGAAACTATCTTACTGACTTTGATTTCCCCAAGGCCTGACACTTCCTCTCTCTCTATCAGACACATGTACATCCACTATAACAAAAACAAAAACAAACAAAAAAAAAATGATGTTCTGTTGATGGTAATATTGGCAAAGGAGAACTCAAGGGGTACTCTTTCTTCTTACCTGCACACAAACAACAGCAGTCATTTTCCTTTTGTCCTTTTCATATTTTTTCATAGAAGAGAGTAGAAAATCCAGTTCTTAAAAAATATAAGGTATCTTTCTGTCACTAGTGATACTGACATTGTCATAGTATAGTATTCATGGATGGGACCATACCTGATGCAGAAGACTAGTGCTTAGAGAACTAGACTTACAACCTTGTTTTCAAGCCTGACCCAAGGACTGCCTGTACTTTTGTAGAACTGCCTGGCATATGGAGTTAGACATCTTACAGCTTGTGTGATTGAGAAGGAAGTATAAAAGAAAATGCTAACATAAAAAGCTGATTTTTATTAAACACAGCAGTATTGATTGTGGTGCATTGCCACATTAAGAAGACATGTCTTCATCTCACGATGCCTTCAGAACCATTGGCCATCCTCTCAAGAAGCCCATTCTTTAGAAGTACACGTTTCTTTTATTCAGAGAAGCTATTTTCCTAATGCTGAGTAATTTTTGATGTGTTAACAATCAAATTTACACTCAAAGATTTTCCTACAAGGGAGACTGTCATGTACCCTGACCTCTGCAAACAGCTCCTAAAGAAGTACATCGAAGAGACAGTTCTGGACCATTAGCAGGAGAGAGCATTCATTTGAAGTGATAAATTCTGGAGTGGTGGCTTAATATGTTGATCATTCTTTGAAGTGGTACAAAAAAAGATAGACTCTTTCTTCTTCAGGATCATACAGTGGCCGAAGAGAGATCAACAAAGCAATAACTGGCTATGCCAGAAGTCGGACTGGGATTCAAATGCAGAGACACTTAACAAAATATAACAGGAGCCAGTTGATATTAACTGGGGTCGGACTTAATCAGTTGTTTTCAACCTTGTTAAGAGTTAGATTCTTCTTTTCCCTATATAGTATCTCATTTGGTTTAAATATCTTAAAATCAAATGGGAGCTGCTCCATTGGAGGCGGAGTCTCTAGCCCACTAAGCAACCCTTTCCTGCTGTCATCCTAGAGACAGCATCTTGCAGCCCAAGGGCTGCTCAGCCTTTCCAGACCAGAGATGGGGAAATTTCCTTCCATTTTTAGCTTCCTCATTTATCTATAGGAACCCCAGTACAAAGAGCAAAGAGGAAGCTGAAGAAGCCAGAGCCCAGGTAACTTCTAATGGTCCTAGAGGAATTCTCTGCAGCTCTTGCTGTCTTTTCCTTTTGGGCATTTCTTTGCAGGTGGGCCCACATGTGGGTGTGTAGGATGGGGCATGGTAACAGAATATCAACCAATGATGTGCTTTTTTTTTTTTTTTTTTTGGAGAGATTTTCGCTATAGGGCACGTGCGCTCGCCAGACAGACAGAGAGAGACATAGAGACAGAAAGCAAGAAATCACCCCCCAGGGGGGATGGTCACGCCGCAATCCCTTCTCCTCCATTCTCCTCTCGGGATCTTGAGCACGCATGCACATGCGCCCGGCATGAGTTTTAAGCCACTGGGTCCGAGACACGAACCACGGTCGACCACGTGGGAGTCCAGTGACATAGCCATTACGCTAACTGCTGGTTCCCAACCAATGATGTGCTTTTTGCCAGCTCCCTGCAAAGGCATGGGATCACACACAGATCAACTATGAAAGCAAGTTTTTGAGGCCCTCTCACTTTGAACCAGCAGATTCTGAAGCTTTCAAAGCACCTTTTATATCTAATCTCATTCAAGCTTCTGAAAATTCTGCCATTTAGAGGAGGCAGGAGGTGTTATTACCTTATAGATAAAATTGAGACCCATTTGCTGAAGAGATTTTTCAATTGATTGGTACCCTTTGTCAAAAATCAGTTGACTGTATGTTTTGGGGTTTATTTCTGGGGTCTTTATTCTGTTCCATTGGCCTACCTGTGTGTTTCTGTGCCAATACCATGCTGTTTTGATTATCACAGCTTTATAGTATACTTTAGGGTTAGGGAGTGAGATGCCACCCACTCCACTCTTCTTGCACAGGACTAGACTGCTGACAACTGTATTTATGTTCAAATATTCACTTTACAAGCTAAGTGACATATGGGATTGAATGCATAAAAGAAATTGAAATTTAAAATATAAAATAAATAAAATCCCAACAAATAAATAGATAAATAAATAAGTGTGTTGGAAAAAAAAATTGAGACCTAGTGGTGACTAAAAACCTGTGGCCTTCTGTGGCTTCAGTGTCTTATGCTCACGATGAAGATGGTAGAAAAGTGCTCTGAACCTTCCCAGCACACAGTAAGCCCTCAGTATGAGGTAACTGACCATTTGGTAGACAACCCAGCTACCTCTCTCTAGGAAGCGGGGACTAAGGACCAGGACCCATGCTCCTAAATTTCCCTCTTGGATGCTCTCTGTTGCTGAGCTGTTCCACTGTCCTTGAGTAGCTCTATCCACCACAGAAGCATTTGTTTGTTTTGTTTTGTTTTTGCTATAGGGTGCAAGTACTTGCCAGAGAGAGAGACAGAATGGAGTGAGAAAGCATGGGTGGGGGGGGAGATGCCACAATCTTTTCTCCTCCATTCTCCTCTCAGGGTTTTGGGCAAAGCCACACCTGTACAGCATGTTTTTCAAGCCAACAGGTCTAGAATTTAAACCGCAGAGTCAGCCATGTGGAATCCAGCCACCTTAACCACAACACCACTGGCTGGCCCCTCACAGAAGCATTTTTGACCTCCTAATTAATTAAAAAGTACCATAAATGCTTGATGACTAAAAGGATGACTTTGTGGTGTGAAGGCTATATTTTCCAAAATTTTTTATTCTTGGTTTTATTGAGTAGTGCCTAGGAAAAAGAATTAATCAAAGTCAATCTGGAAAATGTAAGTGTATTTTAGAAGTAATGGTATTATTATTTATTATTATTACAACTCTGTGCCAATCATTTTCCTAAATATTTGATATTTGTTATTATTTTTCTCTACTATTTGGAGAGGTAAATACTATAATATCTCTTTTTTATAGATAAGAAAACTAAGCCAGAGAAGTCTATAACCCTAGATAAAGCAGTTTGTTAACAATCAGAAATAACCTAAGGTAATAATGCGTGTACATTACTTTGTTGGTCCACTTTATTCCTTCCCTCTCCCCATTTGCCATAAATGTTACGAATCTCAAATATAACATAAAAGAATTAGACATGCAGTGCTATTTACTTTATCCTGAAGCTAATGGGGACCTGACAAAATTTAGCATAGATTTATTTCTGAAGAGGAAACCCATAAAGCCATAATTAGCCCCTGAGCCTGATGGAAAAAGGAGATCAAGAACTAATTACCTTACTTTCATTTGTAGCAAAACATCAAGAAATATGGTGATGGGCCAGCCCATAGCCTGGTGGTTAAGGGAGTCAGATCCCACATGGCCACCAACAATTCAGACCCCAGCCCCAGTGAATTAAAACACACTAAGAAATGCATATACCTGTGTCCAAAATCCAGACAAGGTAGAGAAATGGAGAAGAGGTTATGACATGACCATATCCCATGGGGTACGGCCTTTCATGTCTTTCTCTCTCTCTCAATCTGGTGAGCGCACATGTCCTCTGGTAATTAAAAAAGAAAAGAAGAAAAGAAAGAAAAGAAAAGAAAAGAAAAGAAAAGAAAAGAAAAGAAAAGAAAAGAAAAGAGAAAAGAAAAGAAAAGAGAAAAGAAAAGAAAAGAAAAGAGAAAAGAAAAGAAAAGAAAAGAAAAGAAAAGAAAAGAAAAGAAATAGCGTGAAGAGCAGTAAGAAAAATTAGAGACAAGGTAAAAATGGAAAAGAAAGATCAACACAAAAAAGAATAAGGCCCTCTCTATAGAGTTGGGAGAGCACATTAGTCCATCTACCATGCTCCTCCAGATTGTCTTCCTCTTTAATGGGCTCAACAACCTGGCTTTGTGTAGGGACCAGCAGTTAGCATAATAGCTATGTCGCTGGACTCCCATGTAGTCCTCCATGGTTTGAGTTCCAGACCCAGTGGCTTAAACTCAGGCCGGGAGCATGTGCATGCGTGCCCAAGATCCCAAGAGGAGAATGGAGGAGAAGGGATTGAGGCGTGGCCATCCCCCCTGGAGGTGATTTCTCACTTTCTGTCTCTCTGTCTCTCTCTGTCTTTCTGGCAAGCATACACGCCCTATAGCAAAAATCTCTCCAAAAAAAGAAAAAAAAGTTTGTGTGTTCCAGAGCAGCATTTACAAAAGTCTACCTCCCCGATATTAAAAATGCATGTAGAAGAAAACAAAAAACACAAAATGGAGTCAGGCTTTCATGTCATGGCAGCTGAGGAAGACCCTGTCTACCCACCTTTTTAACACAGGTCTTTTCAGAGCCATTATGGAGAATAAAAAATTTTGACTATTTAAGAGAAGCACAGAAAATACAACTTTTTCCAAAATTATCTGATAGTGAAACCCATTTTCAAAGAGCATGTTGTAGGACTAATTTTTTGAGAGCTCCGCTTTGAGAAATGGTGTTCTAAGTAAAATAAATTCAAGTGTAATAAATCAATAAATGCATGATACACCTGTTCTTTCTGCCATTACCTGATACTCGTTTGGCAACATGACATTTAAGTTCATGAACACAGATGAGAAGAGGCTTGTTGAGGCCTCTGGAACCTGAGAAGTGGAAGTCTGTGGAGACTCATGTTTTCTGCATCTGTGGAGCCAGACTACATTGTCACCAAAGTCTATGGGCAGAAAACAGTCACTATGCTTAGAAACAAAGGTCAACGTTTTCAGAAAAGCCAAGTGTTTCTGACATCTTTTGCATGTCTTGAATCCTCTCCCCTGAAGCAAGAGAACTTGCAATTCTCAACACACTATGCTGTGCACATCGCCTGAAAGCAGCCAAGGAAGGACAGAGCTCTTATCCACCTTGTCCAGGTAAAGGCAAGAGGAAAAGCAGGAGGCTCCAGCTCTGTTCATTTGAATGAGACCTAGTCCTTCCTTGATGGATAGACACCCATTTACAGAATGTGTAGGCATGACTGTGCCACACAAACCACAGTCCGCCCCAGACAGAGCAGTGTGGGCAGGAGCCGTGAGAGCAGGCCTTCTCCGGGCCACATACCTGCTCCTAGCTGCCGCTCCTTGGAGCCTGGACATGCTGGGGACAGCTGGGACTGTGGCTCCACCTTACGTGAAGTTCTCTGACAATCTCCAAGGTTCACAAGACTGTGACAAATGCAGGGCAAGGAGCAAGAAGCAGAGAAGGCAAACAGACGCATTGGAGGTCCTTCCTATCAGCTTCCGCACGAGCCGGCCAGACCTCCTACAATTGCCTTCTGGGTTCCCGGAGACACCATGGATTCTAACACTATGTCAGAAGCCTCAGGTGCCTCTCATTCCCTGACGAAGTCTGGTCAGTTCTATTGGATCATCAGGAAAGTCATGACGCATCTTTGCATAGAAAAATATGTCATGACTTTCCCCAGGACCTAATATTTACACACTTATTTTGAGTCCATCTTCTCCTTCCATCTCTGCCAGCACTTTTTTTTTTTTTTGAGAGGTTTTTGCTATAGGGCGTGTGCGCTCACCAGAAAGACAGAGACAGAGAGACAGAAAGCGAGAAGTTACCCCCTCAGGAGACATAGCCATACCACAACCCCTTCTCCTCCATTCTCCTCTTGGGATCTTGGGCACGCACGCATATGCACCCGGCGTGGGTTTAAGCTATCAGGTCCAGGACTCGAACTGCAGTCAGCTACATGGGAGTCCAGCAACATAGCCACTACACCAACTGCTGGTTCCGCTGCCAGCACTTTCAACAACTCCGTGATTGCCCCCTCTTCTCAGTAACATTGTAAAAAAAATCCAATTAAATAAGGCCCTCACTTAAAGACTGACTGCACCTGGCTGGAGGCCTGCACATACCAAAGACACTCACAATCCAGTCCCAGTCTGCCCACCCAGCTTCCTCTCTGGCCCCTGTCACCACCCCTGCTGGTGGTCCACCATTTTGTGAACAGCACTCTGGTATCCTGCCTACTCTTCCCTCCCTAGATCTCTGAAAAACCCTCATCAACTATCAAAATTCACATTACATGCCACCTTCTCTCCCTTGCCCAGAGTTGGTGACTTTGTCCTCCCGGCATGTTTGTCCCTGCCTCTGAAGCAGAACTCACCACACTGCACCACTGGGGCTCCCATCTATTGGCTCACTAGTCTGTCACCTCACCTGGGGAAAAGAACCTCATGTCATTTGTTTCATGTCCCCAACCTCACACGTAAGGATAAATAGTGCACCAGCAAATGCTGACTGCTGAGGTTCCCTAGAAGCCAGCCCTCCATGTCATGCAGACTGAGGAGGGAGGAGAGAAGAAGAAGTCACCACTCTTCTCTTGGTTCTTTAGTTTCTCCCATCACTGAGCACAGCAAGCACCAATCATTCAGGCTACAGTACAGAACAGTCATGTGAAAACTGGAGTGTTATTTGCAGATGGGGTAACACATTTGTCTGTGTGCTACAATGCAGGTATATTTCAATGGGGTTGCTAAGACCCCAGCACTGCCAGGGACAGCAGCCTAAAGCCACAGTGATGTTCCCGGGAGTGCTGGGGGCAGTGGGCTGGGAACACGAGAAAGGAATGTTCAGGACAGGTGCTGAGAGAGACAATTAAATGCATGTCTGACATCATAATTTTGACTCTGCTTACAGTCCCCATTTGGGGGGTGGCATTTGTGTTCATTTTGGTCATACTTCAGGCCCTGGTAACAAAGAAAGAACTTTGGGAAGTTATTTAATCTTCTAACCTATTATTTCTTGTTTATCTGCTAGAGAGCAGTAGCTTTCTACAATTAGTATTCAACAGTGATTCATGTGAACAAAGCAGGACTCCCTATACATTATCTAGATTCCACCTAGAAACCTACAAACAGGGTACTTTCATAAATTGGAAAGTCCTCATTGCAAACTCTATTTCCTTATTGATTCCTTTGTTTAATATGCATCTACAGGAGTCACCACGTCAGGTACTGTGCTGGACACCAGGTAAAGTCAAATGGCACATTATGGAGGTCCTTAAGGATGAAGTGGTCCCAATCCGTAGAAGGCTCCCAGCAAGAGGAGAGAGAGAAGTGTGTGAATATGACTCCAAAAGCACGAAGAAGAAAAATACAGTTGGAGAATCCTTGACAGGTTTCCTAGCCTGGCTGCCTCACCTCCTGGTCAGTTGCTGTGGTCCAAATGTGTCCCCCAAAAGTTTATGTGTTGAGATATGGTTGTGATACAATTAAGAAGGAAAAAACATAACCCAACTATATCGTTGAAAAATCTTTGGGAGAAGATTAGGATTAAGGGTATCAGGGTGGGGCCCCCATAGATGACTCCTGGAGTGTTTGTAAAGAGCAGTAAGAGGGAGACACAGTTGGACACAGACACGTGTACTCCAATCTGCTCTGTCTCCATCTTATCTGCCACCAAGGAGACTCCTCCCAGGTGCAATCACTGGACTTCAGACCTCCAGAGCATGAGCTGAATAAATCTCTGTTTCTAGAAATCATCCGGTTTCAGAAGTTTTCTGTTATTAGCAACGGAATGGGCTAGACCACAAGCAAAGCAAACTGTACAGAGAAGGACATTTGGGCAACCAGCTCTTCTCCCCCAGGAGCTTCCATTCCATTTGGTCTGTTGCCTGCTTGCAGAGGCTTCTATCCATCCCTCTGACCCCTCTGGAGAGGAAAACTTCCCCTCTAAGGCTTTGGAACTCTGAGTCTTGTATCCACCTCCTATGTCTGGACATCACCAATCCTTACCTGGGAGCTCCTCCTTGCCTTCTCAGGGACCAGTTGAGCCAGCTTCATCCCCTACTGTCTGCCCTGTGGCAATGGGGACATACTCACAGAGACTAAAAAAGCACAAGGGAAGTTCTTAGGTGGAGGAGGAGGAGCCAAGGTGGCAGGAACTTGAGAAAACCCGCAGACTTGTGGGTTTGTTACAACCACCATGACAAGTACTACCAGTCATGAAGCTCAAATCAGGCATTTAGTTTCTCACGATTCTGGAGTCTAGAGGTCTCAGGCCAAGGGGTCATTGAAGTTTGCATCTTCTGAAGTAAACAGTAACGTTTTAAAGAGTTTATTTGAACAAATAATGATTCGTGAATCAGGCAATTCCAAACCAGAAGTGGCTGGGGATTCTGCTAAGGGATGCAAGGGGGAAGCTTTTATAGTGTGACACAGAAAAGTGAGGAAAATATCTGAAAGGTTGCAGCTCGTCAGTTGTTCTATCCTGCTGGAAAGCTATGTCAGTTAGTCAACAGCTTCTGACTCTGTAGTTCTAAATTATGTTTTTGGATACTGCAGGCATTTATGGGAAACGACTTAAGTTACCTTTTACTTGTTTTCCAAGTTGCTGCATCTGGGACTCAACCATGCAGATGGCCATGTGAGATCCAGGCACCTTAACCACCGAAAGTCCAAGCCTCAAGTCCCAGACCTGGCAGCTTGAAAAACATCTTGGTGTATGTGCATGCATGCCCCAAATTCTGAGAGGTGAAGAAGGGATTGTGGCATGGTCCACCCCCGCCCCGCCCCCCCCCCGGTGGGGGAGCTTTATTACTTTCTCTCTCTCTCTCTTTCTGTTTTTCTGGAGTTACTGCATAGAACAGATGAAGGGGGCTTCATCCTTCCCTCCATCTTGCAGACACACGAGGACTAGATCTCACTGGCCAGAACACTGATTTACCTGTGGACTATGGGAAAGACATCTGTCAGCCAGACTGAATGCTGAGATCCACTTGACCAGTGAGTTCTCACCAGCAGGGATTTCAGGCTTGGTGAGGGCTCACTGAGAGCTTGGAGACATTTGTGACACCCCTCAGAATGATCGTTTCTTTGTTTTCTTTACGCTTTAACATGTTTTTCCTTTGCTAATGTTTCAATGGGCAACAGGAAGCTCTGACTAAACCCCGAGAAGCCCAGCCTAAGATGGGGGTGGGGGGTACCGGTCTGGCCTCCATGCTGTCTGAAGCAGCAGCTCTGCCCCTTCCTGGTAGAAGATGACTGTGGCCCCAGTAACAGTTGTCTAGAAAAGATAAAGAGCTCCAGATCCAAGGTTACTGCTTATAACAACTTGGCAGAGCTGCTGGGAAGATGTTTCCCTTCAGAGAGCAGCAAACAGCTCCATGCCACTGACTGGCCCACCTATCTGCAACTTAAAAACAAACAAAACAAGGGCCTGGCAGGTGGCATGGTGGTTAAGAAGGCTGAACTCCCATTTGGCTGACGATAGTTTGAGTACTGGACCTGCTGGCTTGCTTTCTCACTTTGTCTCTCTCTCTCTCATCAAATTAAAATAAATAAACAAATAAATAAATAAACAAATAAAGTTAAATAATTATTTTAAAATAAATAAATAAAAACAAAATAACAGGCAAAAAACACCAACGTTCTTAGTTTAGGGCCTCAACTTTATGACTTCATTCATCCTTTATTACCGCCTTCTAGGGCATTTTCAAATACAGATACATCGTGGGTGAGGAATTGGGGATAGCAGGGACCATGGTGGAGTCCATAGTTCTGGATCAAGGCTTTAGGTAGCAAGAACAAGACACAAAGACTGTATGAGTCTTCATGCCCCAAGGTGTCCAACCAAGGGGGACATTGCAATTCATCAGGCTGAGGCGGCTCTGTCAGGCTACAGGAGAATATGGTGGTCTCCACAGACAAATAATGAAAACAGAGTAAATAGCCTGATATTATTGTAGAATGTGGACCTAAATACCCAGAAACTTCCCCCTATCAGTTACATTTGTAACAAAAATTAATATGAATGGTATAAATAATTCCAATGGGATGGTAGGTGCACCAAGCATACTGGTGTTAGCAAAATGGCAAAACTAAGACAGCATTCAAGAGCTATAACAGTTTATGATGTCCAAAGTAAATATGAAGCTTCCATATCCTCCAAAAGGACAAATGTACAGTAATTCATTTTAGTGGATCTCAAACTTGTCTTAAATCAACAACCTTCTACTCATATAAATCAATGCAAAATACCCATACATTAAGTAAAAAAATTCCAGCTGATACATATGACTAGGCATTTGTACGAATATATTTAATATATGTAAACCCATTATGCTTTCCGGTATCAGGAGGAAAGATGCAGCACAATTTTTTCCTCTTGATAAGGCACTGTTATTTAAATGTAAGCCTGGAGAACTCGAAATAGAGTTTGAGTTTTCAAAATGAAAGCATGGCGAGAAGTGTCAGGTGGCAGCAGGGTAAGCATGTGCGTTTCTTAAATGTAAAAACCTCAAGAAGTTCCAACAGAAATGGCATGCCTTATCCATCTCACTTAGTGAAATAGCTGCAGTTGAAATTGTTTATAGTAACAGATACAAGGACTATTGTCACAAATTGTGTTCATTTTTGAAGCTGTGTGGGTGCTGATCAAAAATATGTTCAGGATTGTTTTGATAGCTGAATTTTTTAGAGGTTTTTGCTATAGGGCGCATGCTCTCGCCAGAGAGAGACAGAGAGACAGAAAGCGAGAAATCATCCCCCCAGGGGGGATGGCCACGCCACAATCCCTTCTCCTCCATTCCCCTCTCAGGAGCCTGGGCATGCACACACACACGCCCAGCGTGAGTTTAAACCACCAGGTCTGGGACTTGAACCACAGTCAACTACATGGCAGTCCAGTGACATAGCCATTATGCCAACTGGGGTCCCAATAGCTGTATTTATAATTTTAAAAAAGTTGGATGAGTGTATCAATGTATTTTTGTTAAAAGCTGTTCTCATGTGTTACATGCAACGGTCATGATAAATATTTGTTTACAGTTTTTAGTTAACAAACCATGTATTTTTTGAAAGGTTTTTGCTATAGTGCATGTCACTCGCTGGAAAGACAGAGAGAGACAGAGAGACAGAAAGTGGGAAATCAACTCTCTGGGACATAGCCACATCACAATCACTTCTCCTCCGTTCTCCTCTCAGGATTTTGGACACGCACTCGCACGTGCCCAGCATGAGTTTCAAGCCACTATGTCTGGGACTCAAACCATAATCAGCCATGTGGGACTCCGGTGCCTTAACCACTGTTCCACCTGCTGGTCCCACCATGCATTTAAATTTAAGTGAAGGCAACAAAAAGGAAATAGATGTATGGATATGTGATTCTGAGATTAAAGTTAGTCTTCAAGTGTAAATAAAATTTTGAACATGTCCTCAAAAATAAAATAATAAAATACATCAATGTACCCAAGGAAAAGAGTGGAAAGTCTTATTCAATTACTTTCATGCTTATTTATTGCTCTCCTTTTGATCCCATTTATTATCCTAGTGAGGTACTTTTATGGCTATTGAGTCTTTTTTTTTATTTCAATTTATTTATTTGCATTCATTCACTGTACATCATTACAGCATACAAAATGAGATTTTCCATCCAGAGTACACTGTATATTGTCTCAATCAAGCACATCAACAAAGATGTTATTGTCAGCAAATGATCTTCCATTTCTTGTTTTCTGTATGTTTTGCTTTTCCCCCCCATCCTTGATTCCCTATCTCTCTCTTACCCTCTGCCACCTCCCGCTCTCCTCCCACACTATCTCTGGTATCTATGTTTGCTTTCTATACTGTTTTCCCCCCACATTTTATTGAATCACCAAAGACCCTAATCAATCCAAATACCCTCATAGCAAACACAGGAGACACACACATTTCCATGAGCACAAGTCTAACTTTACGCATCCTATAAAGTAGCACCTAGCTGGGGCTACATATCCTACTGCAGTCATTGAATAGATACATATTTTTTTTCCTGAAACTTTTTTTTTTTTGTAACTCAATTTACATTAGCACACAAAATGTGATCTCCCATCCGGTACACACTGCATAGTGACTCAATCATGCACATTATAAAATTTTTTCCATTTCTAGTTCCTAGAATTATTTCCACCCCTCTTTCTGACCCTCTGTACCTTCCCACCCTCCTCTCACACCATCACTGGTGTCCACAATTGTCCTCCATTCCCTTCCCACCCACATTGCATTGATCACACGATTTCCTACATAACCTGACTACTTTCAAAGGTGAGTTCCCTCGTTACTACTAAGAAAACCAGTTTTAACTTAAAGAAAAGAACCGCCAAGGAACTTTGCTTAAAGCCCGGAAACAGGTTAGGATTCTGTTCAAATGGTAGGTGCATGAACCTATCAGTCTCATATACTTTTATCTTCTGTTCTGGTTCAATTTTCCTGATTAAATTCTGGGATATAGTATTCAACTCCAGACTTGTCCCTATGATTAAGTTAGCTACTTTCTCAGTTTTTGGACTCTTATTTCCATGTATCTGCGTTTAGTTTTCCTGATACAGCACATCCTTGAGAACTTCTTGGAGGTCTGGTCTGGTGCTGGTAAATTCTTTCAGGTTTTGTTTATCTGAGAATGTTCTTGTCTTTTCTTCCCACCTGAAAGATAATCTTGCCGGATACAGTATTCTTGGCTGAAACTGCTTCTCTCTTAACACTTGGAATATATTTTCCCATTCTCTCCTCGCTTTTATTGTTTCTGATGAGAGATCTGCTGTTAGCCTGATGGGATGTCCTTTGTAGGTAACTTGATGTTTTTCTTTTGCCAATCTTAGTATCTTGTCTTTGTCTGCGATTTTGGTCAACCTGGCTAAAATGTGTCTTAGAGATCTTCTTGGGTTGATTCTATTTGGGGTCCTTTGTATTTCTTGGGACTGGATCTTCAAATGCCTCTCTAGGTTTGGCAAGTTTTCTTGCAGGATTTCATGGAATAGATTATCAATGCCCTTATGGGTTTCCTCACCTTCTGGAATGCCAATTATCCGGATATTTGGATGTTTGATGGTATCCAGTACTTCTCGCATATTATTCTCAAATTTTTGGGCCATTTTCTCAGTCTTCGTGGTGGATTTTTCTAAGTCAGCCATTTTCTCTTCTACATCTGAGATTCTATTTTCTTAATGATCTAGTCTGCTTTTAGTACTTTCAAGGGAGATTTTGACTTCTTGTATTATAGACTTCATCTCTTGAAGTTCCATTTGAGTCTTTCGTAAAGTGTGTAATTTCTCTTTCAGATCTTGCAAGAATTTCCTCATCTCCTGGAACTCGTCAACTTCTTTCTCCTTTCTCTTTAGCAGTTCATTATCTCTCTTCTCTTCCATCTCTGTTAGCTTTGACATTATGAATGATCTGAATTCCTTATCAGACATTTCCATGATTTTCACCGAACTGCTTGTGGATGAAGAAGAGTTACTCTTTTCCCTTGGGGGAGAGGTATTTTCTTGTTTTCCCATATTTCTTGTGATCCAGCAGTTATTTCTTGTCATCTGATGGATGGTGTGTTTCTTTCAAATTCTTGAAGTTCAGCTGCTAGCTCGTTTGCTGGAGACTGAATTATCAGTAGAAAATCTTCATACTCTGAAATATCTAGTTCACTGGAGCCATGTGGAACCTTCTTCTGAAGGTCCGGCCTCTTCTGCCCTGAAATATCTAGTTTGCTGGAGCCATGTGGCTGGCTATTGAGTCTTAAAGGAAATGGAAAGCAAGACTTTTCTTGAAAGCTAATGTATGCTGGGCCCTGGACTTCAGACATATGTAAAGAAAATCTTCCTACTCATAGCAGGACTTGTGAAATAATCATCAGAGTGAGTTTTTATCTCATCTCTACTGGCTCCAACCAGATGAGATATGAATATTAGAAGATCTGGGATGTCAGAACCCAACAGACTTAACTGAAGACAATTTCATGAACAATGAACAATGAGACTTCTTCTGAACAACTGTGTACAAACTTATCATTTCATCCTATCTCAAAGACAAAATGCAGGGTTTCAAAGCATCACCAGTGTTTGTGTGAGTAGTTCATGACCGAGCCATGGAGTCGGGACTGATCAGGCGACAGGCCCCATGCCTGGGCCTCGCCAGGCCATAGGTGCTAAGGTGAAGTTGTTGGCCTGTCTGCACATACCACAGAAACCAGCAATGTAGTCATGTGCCTGGACCTTGCAGCTTCCTGTATGAAGTGCCCTTTGGACAGAGCTTATTTCATTAAACTTTCTAGTTTGAACAAGAAGATGTATCAGAGCTGTCTTAAATCTTGAGTGTTTACTGGGCCTGAATTCAAATATTGGAATAAGAGACCTCACTGTACAGGTTAGCTGCACAAAGACAGTGAACATGGCTTCAAAGATACTGCTAAGCTATGAGTCCAGTCTTCCCCAGACACAGCAAGTAGATCTTGACTTATCCAGGCCACTCTTCACCACTGCTGCGCTACTTTCAGCACATAAGATTCTAAAGCTAAAGGTGGATAAAAACAAAATGGTAGCTACATCCAGTGTTTAAAAAGCCATATTTGATTGACTATATAAACAATTAGAGAAGATTGGGCAGCAGATCAACAAAGAATTTGGAGATTCACCTGTTCTACCATGCAAGAAGAGGAAGACAATGGTTGAAGCCCCAGCAAAGGAAATAGAGAACATAATAGAGATCCCAAATAAACCACAGAAAGATGAAGATCTGACACAGGATTATGACAAATGGAAAAGGAAAATTTTGGAAAATGCTGCCAGTGCTCAAAAAACTACAGGGGAATGATTTCAGCTATCAGACTGGTATGTGCTGCAAACCGATAGTATAAAATCACCTCCAAGAAGATCTGAGGGCTTTGGAATTTCATTCAAACTTTTATAACTAGGATCCTGAGACAATTGTGTTAGTAGCAAAGAAGCCAGCAGTTCTGGGCATTGTGCTGGCCCCTGACCTGGGCAACACAGATCAACCACGGTGTCTGACTGGCACAGCCCCAGCTCCCACCAGTCTGCATTCTCCCACAAAATGAAATGGTAGCTACATCCAGTGTTTAAAAAGCCATATTTGATTGACTATATAAACAATTAGAGAAGATTGGGCAGCAGATCAACAAAGAATTTGGAGATTCACCTGTTCTACCATGCAAGAAGAGGAAGACAATGGTTGAAGCCCCAGCAAAGGAAATAGAGAACATAATAGAGATCCCAAATAAACCACAGAAAGATGAAGATCTGACACAGGATTATGACAAATGGAAAAGGAAAATTTTGGAAAATGCTGCCAGTGCTCAAAAAACTACAGGGGAATGATTTCAGCTATCAGACTGGTATGTGCTGCAAACCGATAGTATAAAATCACCTCCAAGAAGATCTGAGGGCTTTGGAATTTCATTCAAACTTTTATAACTAGGATCCTGAGACAATTGTGTTAGTAGCAAAGAAGCCAGCAGTTCTGGGCATTGTGCTGGCCCCTGACCTGGGCAACACAGATCAACCACGGTGTCTGACTGGCACAGCCCCAGCTCCCACCAGTCTGCATTCTCCCACAAAATGGAATTGAAGCCATTTTGCTATTTTTATTTTGTTTTACATAAAAGGTAGTGTTGTCCTGTCCAGGATATAAAATTCAGAGTGAATGGAATCTGACAAATTTCACTTCAAAGTTTAAGTGTTTGGTTTAATTAAATCAATATATTGTGTGGCATAAATTAATAAATGTTATTTTTCTATGCATTCAGGTAGCACTTGTCACCACTTTGAGGGATCCTTGTTATGCCAAAACTTTGTGCACTCTCACAGGAAAACACAGATTTACACTGAGTCAAGCTGCTCACCAGTGCATAAACTCAAATTAGACTTCTTGGGTTTAGAAGCCCACCCAGCAACTTACCACCTGTGAAACCATGAGCAAATTAATGATCTTTATCCCTCATCAAGAAAGTAGGAATAAAAGGGGTACTACCTCATAGAATAATTTAGAGGAATATTTAAGCCAATTCATTTGAAGCATTTAGCGTAGTACCTGTTTATGAGTAAGTATTCAGTAAATATTAGAATCTAGAAAGACTCACATTTGGATATAATAATAAATTACACATAAATACTATTTTAAAAATTAAGCAACATACCAAGGTTTTCTTCGACATCCATATATTGAAAGATGTAACCTTAGTAAATACTATGTATTTTAAAACCATGAATAAGAGTGTTTATGGAAGGTCTTAAGTTACTAGAGGTATTACATAGACATGACTAAAATTAATCCATGATCTTGGGCCAGCCCATAGCCTGATAGTTGTGCAGGCAGGATCCCAAGTGGACAACTGCATAGTTCAAGTTCCAGACCCAATGGCTTGAGAAACACATGAAGTGCATATGAATGTGCATAAAATCCTAAAGGAGGGAGAAACATAGAAGAAGGGATTGCAGCATGAACACTCTCCAAAGTGGGGGGCCTCTCTCTGTTGGCCTTTCTCTGGCTAATTTGTTTGACCTCCAGGAGATTTTTTTAAAAACACATAATCAGGCCAACTTGTGCCCTGGTGGTTAAAGCAGCTGGATTCTCACATAACTGAAAGTGAGGTTCAATTCCTAGACCCACTGACTTGAAAATCATGCTGGACGCTAGTGTGTGCATGCCCAAAATCCCAAAAGGAGGGAGAAGTGGAGGAGACAGGATTGTGGTATGCCCCTTCCCCAAGGAGGTACTTTCTCACTTTTGTTTTCTTTATCTCTGGAAAGCATATATGCTCCTGGTGAACTTAAAAAAGAAAATACATGACCTATTTAAGTATCATCATTTACTTTAAGAAAGTATATAATTTTTGTTTGGTGCCAAATTTAGATTTCTAGCTTTGAGTCAAAAGCAATAGAGGCCAGCAGGTGGCATGGTGTTGAAGGCACTGGATCCCACATGGCCAACTGTGGCTTGAAAAACACACTGGTCACGTGAGCTGGTCACAGGTGCATGTGTGCCCAAAATTCTGAGAGGAGAATGAAGAACAAGCAATTGTGGCATGGCCATCCTCCCAGAGGGTAATTTCTCACTTTTCCTCTCTCTCTCTAGTGAATACACACACCCCTATAGCATAAAACAAAACAAAAAAAAGAAAGAAAGAAAAGCAATTTTCACCATGTGAAATTAAGCACGTTCATGTCTCTTCAATTGTATAGTAAAATGTGAAATTTATCATCCTAACTTCTTTATTTTAAGTTTAATTTATTCATGATAAAGAGCACTGTGTGTACACTGGAGAAAGAGAAAAGCATCCTTACTGGTCTCATCACACGATGATCCCCTTTTGCCCACCCTTCCAGCATGTTTTGAGACCAGCCAAGGAATCCAAACCTCCCATGAGCAGTGTAGTTCACTTTCCTACCAACTGCACCACTAGGTGGGGCCCATCCTAATGTTTAAGTGTATGGCTCAACAGTATATAGTCACATTGTTATGCAACCATTCTCCTGAATTGTTTTCATTTTGCTAAACTGACTACCCACCCATTAACTCTTCATTCTTCATTCTCCCAAGTCTCTGACAACCACCATTCTACTTTGTCTCTGAATTTGACTAGGTATTTTAGGTACATAGAATCATATAATACTTGTTTTTATAGCTGACTCATTTCACTAGACATAATGTCTTGGAAGTTAATCCATGTTGCCCCATGGGTCAGAATATCCTTCCATTTCAAGGATGAATGATATTCATTTGTGTGAGGGTACTTCAAAAAGTTCATAGAAAAGAATTAATATATTTTGGGAGAGGTGCAAAATTTTGAAATCTATGCATAATTTCCTCATAATATACATCTCCATGAACTTTTTGAAGACCCCCCCCTTCATATATACCCCATCTTGTTCATGTGTTTATCATCAATCAATGGGACACTTGGGTTGATTCTTCAACTCTTGGCTGTTGTAATGTTGCTATGAGCATGAGTGTACAAATATTGGGTCATCGGGAAAGTCACGACATGTTTTTGCATAGAAAAATGCATCATGACTTTCCCAATGACTTAATATTTCTTGGGTACTCTGTTCTCAGTTCTTTTGGGTATGTACCCAGAAGTGGGATTATTAGACCATATTGTAACTATTTTAATTTCTGAGGAGTCATATTGTGCACAGTAGTTGCACTGTATTATATTTTCACCAATAGTCCACAAGGGTTCCAGTTTCTTGATCACATCCTAGTCAATGCTTATTTTCTGGTTTTGTTTTGTTTTGTTTTGTTTTGTTTTTCTTTTGCTATAGGGCGTGTACACTCACCAGAGAGAAAAATACAAAGAGACAGAAAGATAAAACTAAGAAATCACTTCCTGGGAAGGTGGCCATGCCACAATTCCTTGTCCTGCATTCTCTCGGAATTTGGGGCACGCATGCACATATACCTAGCGTATTAGCCAAGCCACTGGATTGGAAATCAAACTGTAGAGCTGCCATGTGGGATCCAGTCACCTTAACCACCACACCATCTGGCTGGCCCTATGGTAACCATCTTAATGGGTATAAAGTGTTATTTCATGGTTTTGTATATCCTAGAGATTGGGGATGTTGAGCCTCTTTCACTTGCTTTATAGTTTGTTTGTTTTTTTTCTTTAGAGAAATGTCTAAGTCCTTTACCACCTTTTAAATCAGGTTGTTTGTTTTTTGTTATTGTTGGCTTGTAAGAAGTCTTTGTGTATTTTAGATATTAACCCTTAGATAAATAATTGGATGATATTTTCTCTCGTTAGGTTGCCTTTTCACTCTGTTGATTGTGTACTCTGATGCATAGAAGTTTTTCATTTTGTTGTAATCCAGTGCATCTGTTTTTACTTGTCTGTGCTTTTTTGCAGTCTTAGTCAAGAAATCATTACCAATTTGAATGTGATAAAACTTTTCTCCTGCAGTTTCTTTTAAGAGTCTTACAGTTTTAGTTCTTAAATTTAAGGTCTTTGACCCAGTGAGTTAATTGAACACATTCACTTTTAAATTATACTATTAAGGTGGTATTCTAATAAATCTGAAATTTCTCAATCTTGTTAGAGAATAAAAATAAGTCCTCATTTTCACTTTTTCTTTATATCATAAAAGTACAATTATAATGATTTTGGTTATTTGGAATGTAGTAGATACTTGGTTATTTATTGTTTTTTTTTTAGAAGTTTTCGTTATAGAGCATGTACACTCGCCAGAAAGACAGAGAGAGACAGAGAGACAAAAAGCGAGAAATCACACACCCCCCCGCCTGCCCCAGGGAGGATGACCACACCGTAATCCCTTCTCCTCCATTCTCCTCTCAGGATCCTGGGCATGCACAGTCACGTACCCAGCATGAGTTTAAGCCACCAGGTCTGGGACTCGAACCACTGTCAACTACATGGGAGTCCAGTGACATAACCATTATGCTAACTGCTGGTCCCAATACTTGATTATTTCTTAAATTAGTTGGGAAGCAGAGAAATTGCCTTAATGCAGTCTTGTCCAACTACCCTTATAAGGTAGGAATTCTTTCTGCAATTTTGCAGCACATTTATACTCCTCATGATGCAAGTTTACCACTCTCAAGGAGCTGAGACCACAAGTAGACACCCCTGCACCTGACTTTGTTTGTTTGTTTGATTGTTTGTTTAAGGGTGGGCCAGGAACCAAACTGGGCTTCATATGGCCTCAGCATGCCAAACAGCAGTGTCCAGTGTGCACTACCATGCTGGGCCACTGGAAACCTGTTGTTTTAAGTATGTTTCAAACAACTTGAGTATGTGGCTATATCTTTCTACAATTAAATCTTATGAAATCTAAATATAGACTTAGTGTGTACAGTGAAAAGCTGGCATCTGAATTGACATGTTTTAAGATTTTAGAGACTTATGATGAAAAAGAATGTAAAATATCTTAATAATTTTATATTGATTACGTGTTGACTACTTGTGATATAGCGGGTTAAATACATTATTTTAATTTTTAAAAAAGACAAAATGCAATGCTGATTAGAAAGATCACCATGATATTACTCTTTCTAGTAGTTCAAACCCCCTGCACTTTCTACTCAGCAAGTTACTTATACTACACAAGGCCTTTCAGAAAAACAGAAGCAATAGGCTATAAAGCGAGAGCATGCGAGTTTAAGGAATTGCTGACACAGTCTGTGGCTAGCAAGTCCAAAACTGAAGGACAGACCTGCTAGCTAGAGACCCAGGGAAGGTTTGAGTCTAAAGTCCTTTTCTGTAAACTTTTTAATAATCTATACTTCTTATTTTCTTTCGGTTTAATTCATTTATGTAGTGGTTTTGGTTGTTTTTTTTTTTTTTAGATGGAAGCTTAGATTATTAATTTGAGATTTTTTCTTCCTAATAAAAGCACTTAATACTACAAAATTCCCTCTATGTACAACTTTAGATGAATTCCACAAGTTCTGATTAGCTAGTAGTTCTTTTCACTCAGATCATACAAAATAAATTCTAATTTCGCTTGTCACTTCCTCCTTGACATGTAAATTCTGTCTAATTTCTGAATATTTGGGAATTTTCTAGATATCTTTCTGTTATTGATATTTGGTTTAATTTCATTATGGTCAAAAAACATAGTTTTCATCATTTCAAGTCTTTTAAATGTGTTAAGGTTTATTCCATGACCCAAAATATGTTCTGCCTTGTTGAGGTTCTGTGTGCATTTGAAAACAATGTATGTCCTGCTGCCGTAGGGTGAAACGTTTTATAAATGTTATTTTGGTGTCAGCAGGTGGTGTAATGGTTAGCAGCTGGACTCCCACATGGCTGACCATGTTTTGAATCTCAGACCTGGTGACTTGAAGATCATGCCAGGCACATATGCATGTGGGCCAAGATCCCAGGAGGTGAATGGAGGAGAAGGGATTATGGCATGGACATCATCCCTGAAGGGTGATTTCTCACTTTCCCTCTCACTGTTTCTCTCTCTCTCTCTCTCTCTCTCTCTCTCCTCCCTCCAGTAAGCACATATGTCCTATGGCAAAAATCTCTTTTAAAAATAGATGTTAATTATTTCAAGTTGGTTCATAATGCCATTTAAATTCTATATATCCTTGCTGATTTATGTGTTCTAAACATAGAAAAGATATTGAATGTTGAAGCGGGGAGATTATTGTCTCTGCATTGACTGACATGCATGGCATTCCCTTTTGAAAAAGCAATGGAAGTCAATGTAAAGTTATATGTAATCTAGTGTAATAGAAAGAAGATTATGATGATAATAAAATAAAAAAAGAATGTTTAAGTGTCCAAGTATAATTATGGATTTCTCTATGTCTACTTTCAATTCTATGCATTTTGTCTTCATGTATTTAAAGGTTAGATGCACATACATTTAGATTGATATTCTTCTTGGTAAATTAACTGGTTTAGGACTGTAAAATGTTCTTTTTTTTTTTAGAGGTTTTCGCTATAGGGCACGTGCACTCGCCAGACAGACAGAGAGAGACATAGAGAGATAGAGACAGAAAGCAAGAAATCACCCCCCGGGGGGATGATCACGCCGCAATCCCTTCTCCTCCATCCTCCTTTCAGGATCTTGGGCATGCACGCACATGCGCCTGGCATGAGTTTTAAGCCACCGGGTCCGGGACGCGAACCACAGTCGACTACGTGAGAGTCCAGCGACATAGCCATTACGCTAACTGCTGGTTCCCTAAAATGTTCTTCTTTATCTTTGGTAAATTTTTGTTCTGAAATCTATTTTGTGTGATATTTATGCAATCACTCCAGATTGTTACTGATTACTGTTCATCCTTTTACTTTTAGCCTTAGGCATTATATCTAAAAATCAGTTTCCTGTATTCAGCATGTAGTTCCTTTGCACTGGCTGTTCCCTCTGCCTAGGAGACTCTTCCCCGGTAGTCACAAGCCTCACTCCCTTTCATGTCTTTGCTCAAATGTCTCTGTTGATTTTGTCTCATTTCAGTTTTTTAAAGTTTAAAAACAAAATTACTTTATAAAATGATTAAAAACGGCATGTAATTAGGACACGTAATTAGATTTGTTGGAAGTATTTTTCACATTTGTATAAAAGAATTTGTGATAAAGTTAATATATCCACCAAAGAAAGACATGTAACTAAAATTGGACTTTTTTGTAACTGATCAGTTTTCATTCATTTATAATCAGTAGGAGAACCTGTCTAGATGTTGGGGCAGTTCTGTGATTTGAGTCTGTAACATGTAATAACTGAATTCAGTACCCTAGTTTTTTGTTAACCTATTAGGCTTTTCTTGATAAAAAGTTATTCCCTGTCTCTCCAGCTACCTGTATTTCTCTTAATGACTTTTGGAGTCTGAGCTCCCTTTGGTCTGAAAGGTATTTCAGTCAGAACTGTGTACTGATGATAAAAGCCTCTGGTAGCAATAAACAGTTGTCCTTAACTTTTGTGTATCTAATGTCTTTTTTATTTAATTTATTTAATTCCACTTGTTATTTCTTATATTGACCAGAGAGAGAACAAGCAAGCAAGCAAGCAAACTGTAGTCAGCTATCTGGAAGTCTAGCACCCTAACCACTATGCCATGAAAAAAAAAAAAAAAGTCTCTGTTAATGAGGCATCTTTTGGCAAACCTCTTTAATCTAAAGCTCCTTTCCCATTCCTATCTTTCTAAACCTGCTTTATTTTATCCCACAGAGCTATTTTTATACTATTCTTTAGAATTTACTTATTATATTTCTTTCTTATTTTGTGTCTCCCACTAACATCTAAGCCTCATGAGAACAGAGGTGTTTTTGTTATTTTGCTCATGGGGCTACCTTCAGACTCCAGCATAGTGTATACATCTAGTGGGTATACTGCAGGTTTTGTCCATGAATGAGTGAACGTTTCCTGTATCCAAGTGCTGATGTTTGACTCACAGGGATTGTGGCAGCACCAATGTAACTCCATTTTGCAGCTAATCGGCATCTCATCAGCATTTAGCCCCAAAGCCCCTTAACTACATTCTCAAGGCCGGAATGTGGCCTAAGTGATGTAGAAATAAAATTTCTGCATAACATGCTTGTTATCCTTATCTATGGACCAGCACACCCCATCACAGTGAAGATGTGCTTGTATATGCCTCCCTGCACTTATTCCCCGTTACCGCCTCCCGCCATACTAGCTATGTAGACATAAACTTTGGGGATAAAGGGTACAGAGAGCTACTCATCTTATGGCCAACCAGGACCTCACTTTTGTCCCTCAGTTGCCTTAATAAACTCTGCAAGCTGGACTTGTCTGCCTCATTCTTTGGTCTCTTGGCTCCTTCCACCTTCAGAGGTCATTTTGCTCACATGGCCTCACCTCAGAACAGAGATCCTGTGCAGTCCTAGCTCAATTAGCATTTAGATGCATAGAGTCGTGGTTCTTTTTCAGCAGCATCTTATCTTCAGTGGTAAGTTTGAGTTGCAATACTATTGTATTTTTGCAGATTAAGCTCATTTCTGGTGATCTTTCTGAACCCAATCACTTAGTCCATGAATATGTCCCTTAATTCTGTTTGTTTTTCTTAGAGGGTACAGAAGATGGCAGATTTATTCTTTCCTTCCCAATTCCTATACTTCTTGCTGCTTTTCCCTTCCTTACAGATTGACTAGAAGTGGTGATCATGAACATCATGTCTTGATTTTAAAGTGTGTCTAACATCTTTCCACTAGTGTTTGCTGTAACATTTTGAAAATAAGCTTTAAAAATTTAAGAATTTTATTTCTATTTCACAAGACATTTTAATTATAAATTATACATTGAAACTTGTCAAATATTTTTATTACTAATTAAGATAATCAGGTGATTGTATTCTTTTTTTCTATTTATGTTGTGAATTTACATGGATAAATTTTCCTGATATTGAGTTATCTTTTCTTTTTGAGGATTAAACTCCACTTGGCTATAATATATTTGGGGCAAGTTAGAAACTGGAAGCCCTATAGAAGGGGTTAAATAGTGGTGGGAAGGTAGAGGCTTAGGGGAAAAAAATTAGCAGACACAAGAATGGAAAGTTATCTGTTGATAATGATGCATGATAGTATCTTTGACTTGATTGACGTGTGCTAGGAAATACCATGTTACAAACTGTAAAGATGTATAATTACTAAATGTAAATTTAAAAACCTAAATTTAAAATTTCCAATCCAGTATGGCCAAGTAAGTCCCTACATGAGCCAGTCCTCTAAGGAATAGCAAAGATCAACTTTAGAACAAAAACAAATAACAAAAACAAACAAGCAACTAACACCTTGAGGCACAGGAAAACAGACACCAACAAATCAATTTAGGACAGAATTGACCATGAAAGATAAGAGTAGCACAGGATGAGTTACTCATTTTCATGACTTGCAGAATGAGAGTAGACCAAGTCCTGCTAAAACAAAATGACAATAAAAATCCCTTAGTGGAGCCAGCAAACAGCAAGGTGATGGGGGCTGGACTTCCACGTGGTCGCCACGGTTTGAGTTCTAGACTGACGGCTTGAAACTCATACCAGATGCATATGTGTATGTGCCCAGAGTCCCAGGAGGAGAATGGAGGGGTGGAGGGAGTGATGTCTCACTTTCTCCCTATCTATCTCTCTGGCATGTGCACATGCCCTATAGCAAAAGCCTCTCTTAAAAAAAAAATCTTGGTTTCTCTGGCAGAAAGAATTAGATGATAGTTTGGTGAAACTACACCCACTGGAAAGTTGGGGGGAGAAGGGGACCCGGCAAAATAGCACTAAAGTAGAGGTGCCCCCAGTTGTGGGTATAAACCTCACAATCCCTGGCTGAAACTTACACTCTTGCATGCATGGGACAGATCCCAGTCAAGGAAAAAAGAACTGAACTGAGAAATAAGATGCTGCTACAGATACAGGGTTTCCAGTTTGAGTAAAAGAGATTAATTTCTCATTAAAACAAACAGCCACATTCTTCAGAGAAGCATAGATAACTCAGTCTCCAAATCACAAGACTCACAATGTCCAGGGTATAATCTATAGTCCTGGACTCTGTGGTGAGACTAGAGTGTGGATGATGAGAAACCACTAGGAGGTCCATGAAAATGCCCAGGAGAAGCGAGGAGGCTTGGACCACAGAGGGGGCAGGAGAGGTGGCAGGAAGCAGTCCGATTCAGGATGTTTTAAAGGTACGATCAACAGGACTTCCTGAGTGATTCACTGTGAGGTTTGTGGGAAAGAAAGGAGTCTCGGGGGTCTCAGGTCTTTGGTCTGAGCAGCTTGGAGACTAAAGTTGTCACAGAAATGGTATGAGCAGGTTTGAGGAAGATCACCGGCTCCATCTTGGACATGTTAGGTTTGTGAATTAGCTGAAATGATGGCGAATCAAGTAGCAAGTCGGCCTTAGGTGTCTGGAGCTCAGGTATGAAGTAGAGATGATATGAATGATTCACGTGTACATAATTTATATTAAAATCCATGAATTTAGAAGAGAAGGAGCATGTATGGACAGAGAAGAGGTCCCAGGCTGAGACACAGGCGGGAGAAGAGAAATGAGCAAAGGGGCCTCAGAAACAGCAGCTAGAGAGGAAGAAGAAAAACCAAGAGCAGGAAGCCACTGAAGGCCGAGCAGCAAACAGAAGGCACAATCTGTCATGTCATGTGCTGCCAAGAGGGCTGAGGTCTGATCACTGAATTTGGTAACAGGGAGGTTATTGATGAAATCAAAAAGAGTAGTTTTGGTAAAGGGTGGGCAAAAGCTAATTAGAGTGAGTTCAAAATAGAATGAGACTATCTTTGCAACTTTTCTGTAAATCTAAAATTATTTCAAAACAACAACAGAGAATTTTTCTTAATAAAATAGAATAAGGAGAAAGGATTTAGGAACAGGAAGTACAGTCAAGTCTTTTGAAATTTGCTATTGATAGAATCAAAGAAATGGAAGGCAACTATGGAGGACAGTATCATCAACAGGTATTTTTTTTTTTTTAAAGATGAAGGGGTGGGGAGTTTGACTCCGTGACTAGGGGATTAAAGTAGCCAGATCCCATATGGCCAACTGTGCAGTTAGAGTATTGAATTTGACAGCTTCAAATATTCTAGACACGTGTGCATGTGTGCCCCAAATCCCCAAAGGACAGAGAGACAGAGAAAAAGGGATTGCAGCATGATCATTCTCCATGGGAGGTGCTTGGTGCTTTCTCCTCTCCATCTCTCTATCTCTCCATCTCTCTCTGGTGAACACATATGCCCTCTAGCATAATTAATTAATTGATTAATTCATGTTTTAAAAATGAGAAAAATAAAAGCATGTTTGTGTGCTTATGAGCCACAAAGGAAGTAAATGTCCTTGAGTGATGGGGGGAATGGTCCCAGGTAGAAGTAGAAAAACTTGTCCACACTAGGAGTTTGGATAGTTCATTTCTTTTTTAAAAAAATATTTAATTTCATTTATTGTTATTATTACTTTATAATTTGACCAGAGAGAGAGGGAGAGAGAGAGAAGGAAAGCAAAAAAGCAAGCTTCCAGGTATGGGACTTGAACTGTGATCAGCCATATAAGAGTCTAGCACCCCAACAGCCATATCACCTGCTAGACCCTGGACAGTTCAATTGCAACAGAAGGAAATACAGGGAGTGTGGAAAGAGATGCTGGTGTGTGGGTAAGTGCAAAGGAGATTGGAAATGTTCTTCACATTTTTGGTGAAGAAGGAAGCAAGGTCATCAGCTGAAAGCAGCTACATGTACTGAAGGCATAACAAATTAAGGCTGGACTAGAGATGGGCAGAGTAAGTGAACCAAGAGCCAAAAATCATAGAGAAAAGAATGGTCAATGGGCAGCTGTAACAACGAGAGGGTGAAGCGCAAGTCTGGCGGCATGAGAGTCAGAGTGGAGAAGCTTGAGGAGAAAGGATTGATAAGGAGCAAGAGGACACTGCCATTTCTAGGTCCAGCAAGGTGTGCTCTAGAGGGCACAGTGGAGTGGCCCAAGGACATGGGCAAGAATGTTAAATGCAGAAAACATAGGGCTGTTCAGACCTTACAGGGATCAGGCTTGATGAGAGGAGGAGTCACCTGGAATTCCAGGGCCTCTTGCCATGAGTGAGTCACAATGGACACAGGCAGGGCATAAGCTGAGACTAGATGTTGGGATCTGGTAGTTCATCTAGCTCCCTCTAACCCAGCCAGGGGAAGTGAAGGACACCTAGAGAGCAGCCTTACTCCCAGCAGCCATAGCACTCTTGAGCTCTGTTGAAACCCATGTTGGTGGACTATAGGAATGGTGTGTTCTCCTCTGGGCACAGGGATGGCCTACTTCAAACACTCTGGCTGTTTGCTTGCTTGTTTTTGTTGTTGTTGTTGTTTTTGTTTTTGATTGCCAGAGAGTGTATATGCTTGCCAGCAAGAGAGAAAACAAAACACACAAAAGCACCCACAAATAGGGTGATTCTTTTTCCTTCATTTCTCCTTCCTGTTGGGATTTTGAACACTTACACACACATACCTGATGCGCCCTTGAGCTGTTTGCTGAACCTGGGATTCAAACCATAGTCGGCCATGTGCAATGTAACTCCCAATGCGCAGTACCTCACTACTGTGCTATGGGGCTGGCCCTTGTTAATGGGTGTGCCAAAGTCAGAAATTCAAAAAAGGTGACTGTTAAATGCTAAACAATAGAATTAAGAGGTTATTGTACCTACATTATCCTATAAAAGCAATTCAAATCACAATAAAATTCTAGGCAGGTATCTTGAGCAGCTAAATAAACATATTTGAAGGTATTCTGGAGGGAGAAAAGTCTATAAAGAGCTAAGTCAACTTTTAAAAAGCTAAGCAAAGTAGGAAACACATCCTAAACATTGACACACCTCAAAGTTATGCTAGTAAAATGACAAGGTGCCATTGACGCAAAATAGAAAGTCTAAAACAAAAGTGAGATTACAGAGTGAAACGTGTGTCTGTAAGGGTACTGAAAATATGGCGAACATAGTACCAATATACAATAAGGAAAGAGCAGGTTGGTTAGTTGGTTAGCAGGTAGCAATGAGGAAACTGTGTCAAGCAAATTATCACTGAATCTCTACCTAACATAATGATGAGAGCCAGGTGAATTTAATACCAACCTGAGAAAGGTAAACTATGACATTAGCAGAAAGAGAGATAAGAAACTATCTTTATGATTTACAGATAGGGTAAACTATCAAAGATACAGAAATAATACATTTTATTACATGAAATTAAAGACTTTTGTTCAAGGGGCCAGCAGGTGGTGTGGTGGTTAGGGGCATAGGACTCTGATATGGCTGACTAAGATTCAAGTCCCAGACCTGGTGGCTTGCTTTCTCACTTTCCTCCTCTCTCTCTCTCTCCTCTCTCTCTCTCTCTCTCTCTCTCTCTCTCTCTTTCTCAACACATTTTTTTAAAATAACAAGGAAAAAAATAATATTTATTTAATTAATTAAAAAAATACTTTTGTTCAAAAAGATCACCTGAGGCCAAGATAGTATTTGACAGACAGGCAGAAAATTTTGCAAAAAAAATAAAATCAACAAGATGTTCTCAAAGACCTACAAATAGAATTATTCATATGATCCGGCAATTTCACTCCTGGGTATCTACTCAAAGGACAGGAGAAGGCTCAGTCAGAAAAGCATGAGTTTTAAGTCACCAGGTCAAGAACTTGAACTGCTGTCGACTATGTGGCAGTCCAGTGACACAACCATTGTACCATCTGCTGGTCCCTCATAAAGCCTTTAAAAATAAAAAACTTATATCCCCAAATAATTTTCATCATATATACCGTGCTAGAGTCCTTGCTCAGTTTTTACGGTTTTCAGAGCTGTCCTCCAGTGAGCATTTACTATATTCCAAGAACTGAGTCAAATATTCCAAATAATTTTTTCCTTTTTTAATTATTTAATTTTATTTATTATTATCATAATTTTTATATTACATTGAATCACATATATCTTTACAATGTATTACATTTCTCTTTCTAGCAGGAATACCATGTGTATCAGTCAAGACAATGACATTACTATCTATATCATCATCATCAAATAGCTTTTCATCCTTTTTTTCAGATTATTATTACTCTTATTATTTTTTAAATATTCAATCACTATATATAATTTGGCTTATAAAAAAAATTTACCCACCATGAAATACTTCAGACCAGTCTAGTTGAGAATACTGTACATGTTATCATCCACAGGTAATAACCATTTCTGTGTCCCACTAATATCATGCCTCTCTATTTGTTCTCTTGCTATCCTTGCCAGAAAGACAGAAAGAGACAGAGAGACAGAAAGTGAGAAATCACCCCCCATGGGGGGGATGGCCATGCCGCAATCCCTTCTCCTCCATTCTCCTCTCAGGATCTTGGGCACACACACACATGTGCCCAGTGTGCATTTAAGTCACCGGGTCTGGGACTCAAACTGCAGTCGACTACATGGGAATCCAGTGACATAGCCCTTGCATTAACTGCTGGTCCCTCTTGATATCCTTCTCAATACCCTTCCCTTCTCCCACCCCATTTCAAATGAATTTTCTTATTTAATTCACATAATCCCAATAAACAGGTCACATTGCCATCCTCATTTTACAGACAAGGATTCTGAAGATCTTGGCCAAAACACGTAGTCAATAAAGATTCTGCTTCTATGGGAACTTGCTGAGAACTTTTTATCAAGATGTATATTGATGTTACATTATCATTTTGGAGAAAGTTTTGTTGGTAGTAAGTTTCTTCTCAGAATGATTTCAGAAACTTACAGGATTATACAAATTTTGGTCTCACTAATGTCAATTTAGTACCAGATACATGCAACATTTAGACTATCAGAGTATTGAAAATTAATCTACCTTTACCTAATTTTTTTTACATTCAATCACTGTGTATCATTACAGCATACCAAATTTTCCCATCATGAATACACTATTTAATGCTTTAGTCAAAGATATTGCCATACACATTATCAACAGATAATTTTCCGTTTTTGTGTCCCTTAGATGTTTTGCTTTTGCTTTTTCCCCTTTGGTTCCCTCCCTCTCAACCTTCCCCATTTCTCACCCTCCTCCTACACTATCTGTAGTATCACGATTGCTTTCCAGGCTTTTATACCGTCCAATCTTTCAATTCTTGCCAGAGAGTGCAGACATTTGGTGTATATTGATTGGAGACATACAATTCTTCTCTTTCAGAACCTGGCTTGCTTTGCTTAGCAGTAAATCTTCCATATTTGTCCACTCTATATCAAATGCCAGGGTCTCATTGCTTTTTTATGGCTGAGTAGTATTCTATAGTGTACATGTGCCACACTTTTTCAATCTATATATCTGTTTGTGGACATTTAGGTTGGTTCCATTTCTTAGCAATTGTGAATAATGCTGCAATGAACATGGACGTGCAAGGTTAGTTGCCTCCTTTGGTAGTGAATTAAAAATTGTCTCCCTAAAAATCATGTCTACCCTGGAATGTGACCTTATTTGCAATTAAGGTCTTTACAGATTCAATGACGTTAAAGATCTTGAGATAAGAGCACCCTGGATTTAAGGTGAGTACTAAATCTGGTGGCTGGTATCTTTATAAGAGAATGAGGGGGTATACAGAGACATAGAAAGAAAGTCCACAAGGTGAAGTCTTGGGGTCTTGGAAATTTTAGTGACAGCTAAAATGTATCTGAATCCTAGTCCATTCTGATCTACAACAGCTACATGGCAAGACACAATTGTAAAATCTTAAGCTTTGTGGTTAGATCTTAGTTTTCATATTTTCAGGTGTATGATTTGAGGTAAGGTCTTCAACCTTTTTCTCTTCTGGGGCTAGTCTAAATTTCTAAAATGGGAATAAAAGTAATATCTTGGAATGTCATGAGAATTAGATGAGCTAATTCATGTAATATACTTGGCATTGTGATAGGATCATTTCACATCTAAGTATACTGTTAATCAGGTGTTTTTGGAGTGTGGTATGATTTTCCCTGTCTTTCTGCTTTTGTTGTTGCATTACTGAGAGACAGAGACAGAAAGACAGAAAAAGAGAGAGACAGAAACAGAGATAGAGAGACAGAGAGATACAGAGACTGAAAGATACATAGAGAGACAGGAAATGAGAGAGGTGAGAACAAAGAGAGAAAAAAGAGAAAGTGAAAACCAAATAAGAAAAGAAGGAAAAGAGAGATAGAGGAAGAGACACAGAAATGAAAAGAGAAACAGAAGCAGTGAGTAACAGAGACAGACAGAATTGCTAACACCTCTCTAGCCCCAGCCAGCTTTGCACAGGTGTGCGGTTCCTATCTCTGAGACCTCAGAAAGCATTAGGAACCTAATAGCCCTTAATACAGCTAGTTACTTTCCCTGAGTTTGTTGCTCAGGGCAATTTTTCAGTAATTGTTGTGGGAATGGGGAAGACTGCCTACAGCCCAGAATCCCACAACTGCCCCAGCTGCCTCATGCCAACCCAACAGTGAACTTACCCAATTCAAAGCTACCAGCAGGAGTCAAGGGGAGGACATTTACCTTAAGGCAATAGAAGCCCCAAAGTCCATTAGGAACCAGCTGTGCCTCATTTGAACTGAGGGCACACGGGCATACTCAGCATTTATGTTTTCATAGACTCCTCACATCACCATGCAGTCATAAGCAGAGTCGCTGAGAGAAGACCCTGCCCTTTCCCCCAGGCTGTGGAGCCATAGACTCAAAGTCACACAAGACCTTGGCAGGTCCCATCTTGTGACTTCAGGAACAAAAAGCCAAGCCATCTACTAGAATATGCAGTCAAATCTTCAACTGTTTTCATTCTTGAGTCAAATATGCACACAGGGTATTCTGCCATCAGAGAATCTGACCATAGTCCAAGGGGTTCCAGAAGTTCCAGGGTCCTGGTGGGGATTTCCCACTTGGCTGATTTTTCTCTGTATCCCCTTTCCCTGGTCCAGACCCCAGACAGGCATTTGTCCACTCAAGCAAGGACAGCCAGAACAAACCATTGCAAGGACATCCTCATATACCCCCAACCCAATGGCAGTATGTTATGTAGGAAGCAGAAAGGGTAGCAATCCCATAATGAGTTCATGATGAGCTTTATGTTCTGAAGTTTAAGCCAGCATCCTGAAGAACTTCAAACACAAGTCAAGAGTGAGGCTCACTCTTACTGTCCCTTTCCATCACCACATTCTATACTGCAGTAATACTAATATTTTTCAAAGAAATCGGCACAAGACCTGATTACCTTAGCCATAATTGAGCCATTGAGCACAGACCTTGTATCCAAACCACAAACCTTGTATCCAAACCATTCATCACTGCCAAGTACATCACATGAATTAACTTACCAAATTTTCACAGCATCCCCTGGTACTATTGTAATTCCCATTTTAGACTGACTTAGTATGGCAGGCTGCTTGTGACTAGAGGGTATGGGGCAGAGATCTGTGGCTCAACTCCCCACCCCCACTCGCCTTTGAACTCTCAGGTGTGTTGCTTGGGACTTTGAGAAGACCTTGTGCCCCACCCAGCCCCATCCTGAGCAAGGAGAGTGAGCTGCAAAGAGATTGTGGCTTATCCCCTGCCACACGCCTCTGAATTCTAAGACTTCAGCATTTTCTGAAGTGCACAGTGTTCACAATCCCTTCTATCTTCCTGAATTAAAGCTCACCAGCTCAGTCTCAGGCACACCTGTTCTCTAGAAACTGGGAGGTCTTTGAATCATCCAAGACCAGTGACAAAAGTGCAAATTGCAGGGAACCAGCAGTTAGCATAATGGCTATGTCGCTGGACTCCCACATAGTCGACCGCGGTTCGCGTCCTGGACCCAGTGGCTTAAAACTCACGCCGGGCGCATGTGCATGCGTACCCAAGATCCCGAGAGGAGAATGGAGAAGGGATTGCGGTGTGACCATCCCCCCTGGGGGGTGATTTCTCGCTTTCTGTCTCTCTGTCTCTCTCTGTCTGTCTGGCGAGCGCATGCGCCCTAGAGCGAATAAACCTCTCAAAAAAAAAAAAGTGCAAATTGCTGGTGAGCATCAGGAAGGTAGAGCAGAAGAGAGATTGTCAGTCACCTACTCCCACAAGCCTTTGAACACTCAGAATTAACTCGAAGAATTTAGGAAGGAACATATAAATCATCGGATGACTAGAAACCATTGCAGAGGCAAAAGAAATATGACCAATCAAGAAAATATCTCTCCCTCAAGGGAAAACATTAATTCCTCATCATACACAGACAACACAATGGAACTCGTGGAAATGTGATATGAACAATTCAGAATATTTATAGCGACAAAACTACTTGAGATGCAAGAGACAATGAGCACTAGGAGATGAAGAAGTCTTTTCACGATTTGACAGAAATTGACACCATAAAAAAGAATCAAACAGAATTGTTGGAGATGAAGACTGTGATACAGAAAATTAAAACCTCCTTCAAAACTATTAAAAGAAGATTAGATCACGCAGAAGATCAAGTCTCTCGAATGTAGAAGACAAACCCTCTAACCTAGAAAAAAATTATCAAAAAGACTGAGAAAATAACCAAGAAAAATTAGGACAATATATGAAAAATGCTAGATACCATTAAGTACCCAAACATCTAGATAATTGGTATTCCAGAAGGTGAAGAAAATAGTAAAGGCATTGATAATTTATTCCATGAACTCCTGGAAGAAAACTTTCCAAACCTATAGAGGCATTCCAGACTCAAGAAATACAAAGACCCCAAATAGAATCAACCCAAGAAGATTTTCTCAAAGGCACATCATAGCCACATTGACTAAAATCACAAAGACAAGACACTAAAATTGGCAAGAGAGAAACATCAAGTTACTTACAAAATTATCCCATCAGGTTAACATCAGACCTCTTGTCAGAAACAATGCAGACGAGAAAAGAATAGGGAAAAATAGTCAAACTGTTCAATGAAAAACAATTTCAACCAAGATTACTATACCTGGCAAGATTCAAAGGCTTAGAAACTATATCAAGCATCTTCTCTGACCATGATGGAATTTAACTTGATATTAACTTCAGGAAAAATCCTTGAAAATACACAAACACATGGAAACTAAACAACCTACTTCTGAATGACTTCTCAGTTAGCAAAGAAATTAAGTCTGAAATCAAAAGATATATAGAAATAAATGATAATGAGTACATGAGTTTTCGTTATCTATGCAAAAGCAGTCACAAGAGGGAAATTCATAGCACTCAGTGCACATAAGGAAAAGACGGAAAGGTGGCAAATAAACAACCTAACATCATGCCTCAGGGAGTTGAAAAAGCAAAAACAAAGGGAAAAAAATGTCATGAGAAAAGAAATTTTAAAGAACTGAGCAGAAATGAATTAAATATAAAATAAACAAACTATCAGAAAATAAATGAAAGCAAAAGCTGGTTCGTTGAAAAAAATCAACAAGATCAACAAACCATTAGCTAGATTAATTAGGAAAAAGGGGAAAAAAAGAAACAGATAAATAAAATACATAATGAAACAAGCAATATTACAACAGACACAATCAAAACACAAAACATCATTAAAGGATACTATGAGCAACTATATGCCAACATATAAGAGGACATGGAGGAGATGGACAAATTCCTGGATGCATATAGTCTACCAATATTGAATCAGGAGGATGTAGAAACCTGAATAGACCCCCAACAAGCCATGAGATTGAATCAGTAATAAATAACATCCCAGCAAAGAAAAGCCCAGGTCCTGATGGTTTCACTTCTGAATTCTACAAAACTTTTAAAGAAGACTTAACCCCCATTCTACTAAAATTATTTCTAATGACCCAAAAGGAAACCTCCCAAATTAATTTTATGTAGCCTCCAACATCTTCATTCCCAAAGCTGGTAAAGACATGGAAAAAAAGGAAAACTACAGACCAATATTTCTGATGAATATAGATGCAAAAGTTCTCAACAAGATACCTACAAGTTGTATCCAACAACACATAAAAAAGATTATATATCATGACCAGACTTATTCCAGGGATGCAAATGTGGTTCAATATAGTCAAGACCATAGACATAATACACCATATTAACAGAAAGAAAGATAAAAATCATATGATCATTTCAATTGATGCATAGAAAGCATTTGACAAAATACAACATCCCTTCATGATTAAGACTCTCAGCAAGATTGGCATAGAAGGGTCATTTCTCAACACAATAAAAGCCATGTATGAAAAACCTATAGCTAACATTATACTGAATGGAAAAAGTCTAAAAACTTTTCCACTAAAAACTGGTACTAGATAAGGCTACCCACTTTCTCCACTCCTTTTCAGTATAGTGCTGGAAGTCCTAGCCAATGCAATCAGAAAAGAGAATAATATAAAAGCATTCAAATAGGCAAAGAAGAGTTGAAAATATCTTTATTTGCTGATGATGTGATGGTATACTTAGAAGACCCAAAGGTTTCCATGGAAAAACTTCTCAAAGTAATAAATGAATACAGTAAAGTGTCAGGATACAAAATCAACATCCAAAAATCTATAGCATTTCTATATATGAACAACAAGTTGACTGAGGTAGTACTAAAGAAAGGAATCCCTTTTGCCATAACCACAAAATGTATAAGATACTTAGGGATAAACCTAACTAAGGAAGTCAAAGGCCTTTACAATGAAAACTATAAAAATCTTTTAAAAGATCTTGAAATTAGCACAAAAAACTGGAAGGACATCCTATGTTCTTGCATTGGAAGAATTAATATAATCAAAATGGCAATTCTCCCCAAATTAATCTACATATTTAATGCAATTCCAATCAATTTACCAGAGACATTCTTCACAGATCTAGAAAAGACAATCATAGAATTTGTCTGGAATAAAAGCCCTTGTATTGCCAAAGCAATCCTGTGCAAAGAGAGTGGGCAGCATCTCACTCCCTGACCCCAAAATATACTCTAAAGTTGTGATAATCAAAACAGCATGGTATTGGCACAAAAACAGACAAGTGGACAGATGGAATAGAATAGAGGCCCCAGGAAGTAACCCCAAAACATACAGCTAACTGATTTTTGACAAAGGATACCAGTCAATCCATTGGGAAAAGGAAAAGCTCTTTATCAAATGATGCTGGACAAACTGAGTATCCACCTGCAGAAAGATGAAACTGAATCCCCTCATCTTTCACAATTAACAAAAGTCAAGTCAAAATGGGTCAAAGATCTGTGAACCTAAGACCTCAAACTATAAAACTACTGATAGAAAACACTGGGGAAACTCTAGGAGACATTGCAAATACTTCATAAATAATATTTCCAAAGCATAGGCAATAGTGCCCAAAATAGACAAATGGGATTACATCAGATTAAGAAGTTTCTGCACAGTAAAGGACATAGTATTTAGTGTGAATCGTCACCCCTCAGAATGGGAGAATATTTTTGTAAACTATGCCTCAGATAAGGGACTGATAGCCAAAATACAGAGGGAACTCAAGCAGCTTACAAAAATAAATAAATAAATAGCCCTATTAAAATATGGGAAAATAAACTGAACAAAAAACTCTCTAAGGAAGACATATAAACAGCTAAAAAGTATATAAGAAAATGTCAACATCCCTTCATCATAAGGGAGATTCAGATTAAAACCACAATGAGATACCACCTAACCCTGTCAGAATGGCAAAGATTAAAAATACAGAAATTGGTTAAGTGTTGGTGGAGTTGTAGTGAAAGAGGAACTCTCCTACACTGTTGGTGGGGAATGGTAATTGGTCCAGCCATTATGGAAAACAATATGAAGCTTCCTCAAAGACCTACAGATAGAACTACCATACAAATAGAACTATCATATGATCCAGCAATTACACACCTGGGTATCTACCCAAAGAACGGGAGAATGATCAGTCAGAAAAGCACTTGCACATCAATGTTTATTGCAGTATTATTCACAATTGCTAAGACATGTAACCAACCCAAATGTCCAGGAACAGATTAATGGATTGAAAAAGTGTGGCACATAGTATGCTATGGAATACTACTCAGCCATAAAAATAACAAGACCTTGGCATTTGATAGAAAGTGGTCAAATATGGAAGATGTATTGCTGAATGAAGTAAGCCAGGCAATGAAAGACAGATACTGTATGTCTCTACTTAATACATACTGACTATCCTCACTTTATGGTAGAGATTGAAAAATTAGAGAACATAAAAGGACTGAAAACAGTTGTGCACAATAGAGACAGTGTGGAAAGAGGGTGGGAGAGGGGGAGAGTATATGGAATAAATCAAGGAGAAAAAATAGAGAAGCAAGACATTTGTGGGACACAGAAATGGTTTATTACCTGTGATGATAACATGAATAGTATTCTCAACTGGATTGGTCTGAGGTATAATTCATGTTGGATAAACTCTCTTTATAAGCCAAATGATGTTTAGCAATCAAATGTTTTTTTTAAAAAATAAGAATAATAAAAATAATAATAATTTTTGAAAAGAACTTAATACTGACCCAAACAAGGTTGGATACCTCACCCCAAATCATACACACAAAAATAAGAAAACTGAGATCTAACCGCGAAGCCTAAGATTTTACCATCATAGCCTCCCATGTAGCTGTTGTCATAGGCCCATTTTTACTGTCATTAAAATTTCCAAGCTAAATACTCATCTCTCAAAATTAAACCTCTTTTCTAGTTCTAAAGATCTCATTAACTCAGAGTCTATTTATTCTTAATTTATAAGATGCTCATTATTTTTCAGGTGACAATAAATACCCTGACTACAATAGACAACCTTAGAAGTCATACATTCTGGGAACCAGTAGGTGGCATGGTGGTTAAGGCATTGGACACTCCCACATGGCTGAACACAGTCTCTCTCTCTATCTCTCTATCTCTCTCTCTCTCTCTCTCTCTCTCTCTCCTCTCTGGTCAAATTCACATAAATAAGTAAAATTCTTAAAAAAAAAAAAAATGAAGTCATGCATTCTGAAACATCAAGCCACTTTTAACCCTGCTCTATTTTTGAGTAGGGAGCTGATCGCAATACCAACTAGGCCAGCAACTAATGGAAGTGTAGTATCTAATTGTTGCCACTATTTTAAAACAAGCTCTGAAAATGGTGGCTTTCATAAGCCCTTTGAGAAGTTTGAGACAGCTATGGTTGCTTATGCACTTTGACCACAGAATAAGAAATGTTTAAACAATACATTAGGACTATCTGGATAATGAGCATTAAGTGCACTTTACAGGTTCATGACAGAGGAAGCACTGATACGGTTTAGGAGAGGAGGCCTGAATTTTCTGGGGTTTGCTAGCATTCTCCATTCAACTGTTCATAAAATCATTAGTGATGTGAAGGGTCAGATTTACATTTTTCCCTTATGGGTTTTCAGGCTGAAGGTTAGTCATGGCTTCCATCACAACCAGTGGCTTTCCTGTGCCCACTTGAATACAGAAAAGGCTTTGTAGTAGGAATTAGCCCCCAACCAGAGCACCTTGGGCTCTACGAGCCACTTCGATAATGGCAATGCTGTTGTCATAGTTACCAGACTCACCCTCCAAAGCCCATCTCTACACCTCACTACAAAACTTTGGAAAAATGAATCAAACTTACAGTTGAGTCACGTGCTAATAAGTTCATCTATATTACTAGATGTTGATGTCATTTTTAAAATTGTTTTGGAAAAAGAAGGAAAAGAAGACTTTGCAAAGTCATCCTAATTGTGAAATCATTTTTATTTTGTTTGTTTTTTTTAGAATGTTTTTGGAGGGGTATTGTTTTTTTGTTTTAGGTCTTTGCCTTAGGGCATGTGTACTTGCTGAAGACAGACAGAGAGAGGGCAAGTGAGAGGTCACCTCCAGGTGGGATGGCCACACCATAATCCCTTCTCCTCCAGTCTCCTCTCAGGCTCATCTATATTGTTGCAAATGACAAGATTTTAGCCTTTTTATGGGTATATAGTATTCCATTGTGTATAAGTACCACATTTTCTTTATCCATTCATCTGTCACTTCATGAGGGAAAATAAAATGCTGCCCAGGTTACAAGCAATGCTTTAAAATAGACTTGTTTCCTAATTTATAGTCATACAGTTTCTGTTGATTTTTTTCTTGGATTATAAGCCATCATGACCTTCAAACACTAGAGAATAATCCATCTCCATTCCGATACTCAAGAGCACTGTGGCCTTTCCAACAGTCATATATAGTCATGGAATTTGCCTTTACATAAATGTAATGTCTTTATATTATGTCTACCTCAGACTTCGGTGGAGGCCACATACCAGGAAGTGCCTTGACAGGTTACTGTAATAAGAAAAAGAAAAAGCAGACTCTTCTTCAAACATGTACTTACTGAAGTAGTAAAGTAAAAATACTGATAACTAAAAGACATAATTTATGTTTTATAGACATAAATTCTTTTCCAGAGATCAGAATTATTTAAAATGAAACACAGGTGTACCATATTGGGCTCTAAAGGAAAGCAAAGGTCTGGGGTGTTAGTACCATCACTAAGTAGCTCCAGGAGGGGTCCCTCAGAGTTCCTGTAGAACCAGTCTCCTTACACCAACTATGCTGCATACTGCACACTCAGAAAGAATGACCAGCCCAGTATGGGGGGCCAGAACTTTGACTGTCATTACGAAAGTGAGGCCAACCTAGTCTACATACACATAAAATAATACCAGGTAGTGAGTGTTTACCTTGGCGCTTTATAAAACCTACAGGAAGGCTTAAGGACAACTAATCCATGCCAAAGAAGTTAACTATGTGTTTATTCTGCATAATTAACTTCCAAGTTAGAAAATAGCAGGGAGTTAAGAGCACCAGTTTTGAAACCAGGAAAGTCTAAGGTCAAATCCCAGCCCTTATGTATTTGTGAGTACTTAAATGAACGACTGAATATTTCTGGGTGTCAATTTCCTCATGGTGATGATATCAACTATGTGACTTGCTAGGATATTGCAGGTAAAGTACTTGACACAATGCTGGGACACAGTAGCCATTCAATAAGTACTAACTATAATAATAATGAGAAGGAAAAGAGGAGAAGGAACAGGAAGAAGGAAAACAGGAAGAAGAGGAGGAAAGGCAAGGAAGAGGGGAAAGGAGAAGAAAAGAGGAGGAAAAAGGGAGAAAGTGGAGGAGAAAAGAAAGGGAGAGCACAGAGGAAGAGAAAGGAAGAGAAGATGACAATGAAAGAGGAGAAAGAGGTGGAGGAGAAGGGAAGAGAAGGAAGCAGAAGAAGGAGGGAGAGGAAGAAGATAAAATGAAGAAAAGGAGATAAGAGGAGGAAAACAAGGAGCTTTTAGCAAGATAAAGAGAAGGGGAAGAGGCAGAGGAGAAGTAGTGATAGGCATAGTCTTAATTTTTTACAGTATCCTGTTGTGTATAAACAGGGAGAGGAAAGATGAATCATGGTTTTAATTATGGAGAAACCTAGGCTCAAACCTTGACCGCAATATACTCATGACCTCTGGCAGGTCTCTTGAGTTCCAAACTTTTCTATTTGTAGACTAAAATCACATTTTTGCTTATAGTTTGGATACAGGAAAGAATTCACCCAACCACCTCCCACCTAAACAGAAATGTTACATAGGTGATCGAACTAGGCTTCCAGCCAGAGGTGGCTTTCCAAATTTTCAGTCTCACTTTCCTACTTTCAATTCTTGTCTCTGAGGAATCGTCATTCTGTTCCAGTGTCCACACTCCAGTGCACAGCCAAGCAGAGACCCTCAGAGGTTAGCCAGTGTCTCAGAATTACTCAGGATCTCTTACCTACTGTCCTCATACAGTTGGCCTCTCCTGGTGTCACCAAGCAACGAGGGACAGTAAAATCCGACTTTGGCTGGACTTTAAGCTGCAGGAAATGGGTATGGAGACCAATCCTCACTTTTCATCTATATCAAGCACTTTATTCAATAAAAGTAAATGTTTTCCAGGATAATAAAACACTGCATCCATTCTCAGCCTCCAACATGACAACTTAAACAGGTCTGAAAATATATAAGTAATAACATCTGGGTTTTAGCCAAAATTTTAAAGAGTTCATGGTCTAGTTAATGGTTTTACCTTAAGCCTTTAATAGACAACGCCTAAGACCTTGTGTACAACCACTCTGTGCACAGGTCCCATTAATATAATCCAGTATTTTACAGCACCTTCATGGACATCGTTTTCTCTCTCTGGCTGTAATTATTGCTTTTTTACTCAACTCCTCAGTGGTTGGCCATCTCCAGGGTAGGGAACCTTTCCATAGAAGGTCTCTTGCACATTTAAGCAGTGCCCCCAAATGCTTTGAATTCCCAGAACAAAACATGTGAGGATCATCTAGGTTCCCAAGAGCTAAGATCTAATGCTCTTTATCTTTCAGATGTATTAACCACATCTTTCATTTTCTGTATTCTGATGCTTGATCTCAGAGGAACTGCCTCTCACAATTGAGTCAGCCAGTTCCTAATGATAGTAAACAACTCACCACATGCTATTCACCAATCCAGAAACCAAATCCCCCAACCTTCTTCTTTATCAGGCTCTCATTTTTCAGGACACTGTCCATTTGCCAGGTATGAGACAGCTAGGAACAGCCCCTATGTTCCTCAGTCTGCTGGAATTATTCAAACTTGTTAACCCTAAACCTGCTTGCCCTGTCTCATGTATTCCTTTACAAATCCACCTGTTCCCTGTACCTCCTGATCAACCCTGTGCTTCCCATGGTATTGTATGCTCCTTTCTTTTGGGAACTGTGAGCAACAAACTATATTTTCAATGGGAATCTTCTCTCGATCTGTTGTCCTTTCTATTAATATGCTATATTTTACAATATCAGGAAAGCAAATTTATTTAGGGGTAAACAAGGAGCAAAAAACTAAAAATATTAGTTGCTAAAACTACACAATTACAGACAAAGTGATTCCAGGAAGGCGTCTTCAGTTATTCACTGACAGGATATAGTCTTACATCTTACAAATCATACATCCATTTTGATATGTTGATAACATTTTCAATCTAAACATAGTTTCATTGTCTTTGTCTTACACTAAGCTACCATGAAAATGTCTTGAGTTTTACTCCACTGAGTAACTATGTTTTTAATCATCTTTTACAAATGACATACATGGGCTGACTTCAATGTATATATAGTCACATTTATTCAATCAGTTATTCAGCATAGATTTATTGAGCATCTTCTGTATGCTCAAGAAGAGCATATTAGTCTAGGCCCAAGAGATACAATAGTGAATAGCACAGGCAAAGATTTCTGATCACATGAGGTTTATAAGCTAGTACAGTGGGACAGACAATAAACAAAATACCTAATATGTTAGGTAGGGATTAGTAAGAAAATCAAGCAGAAATAGAGGATAATGAACGCTGGAAGTACAGAAAGTTCAAATTTTTATTGAAAGATAATTCAGATACTATAAAATTCACCCTTTTAAACTGTTTTAGCATGTGGGTTTAGTTTTATTAAACACTGTACAACTATAACCACTCTCTAGCTTAAGGAAATTTTAATTACCCACCCATTCCCCCCAAAAAATACCCATTAGCAGTCCCTCCTCACTGCCTCTTCTCCCTTGCCCTTGGCTACCACTAATTTATTTTCTATCTCTATGGATTTGCCTATTCTGAATATTTCATATAAATGGAATCATACAATGTGTGTCTTTTTGTGTCTGGCTTCTTTTAATTAGCAAAATGTTTTCAAGTTCCATCCATGTTGTAGCACATGTCAGTACTTTGTCCTTTTTGTGGATGAATAATATTTTATTTTTATGTATGGAGTTTTGCTTATCCGTTCATCTTTTGATGAACATTTAAGTTACTTTCACCTTTCAGCTATTATAAATAATTCTGCTATGAGCATGAAGTAAAAATTTTTGTGTGGACATAGATTTCATTTCTCTTGAGTATATACATGGTAGATATATTGGTGGGTCAGATGTTTTATTTAAAATTAAGTTTCACTTGATTCATTTTAAATTAAGTGGTCAAGACATACCTTGTTGATAAAATGACATTAGCAAATACCTAAAAGAGGTGATTTAAATAAACCAAACATGTAGATGGAGGGAGAGTATACCAGGCAGAGAACAGAACCATCTAGAGGAAAGAATTCACATGGTAGGTCATCCAGTGGCATGGTGATTAAGGTAGCTGGATCCCACATGGCTGACTATGCAGCTTGAGTCCCAGATCTGGAAGTTTGAAAAACACACTGGGAATATATACATGCATGCCTCAAATCCCAAAAAGACAATGGCCAGCATGGCCATTCCCTCTGGAGGGTGATTTCTCACTTTCCCTCTTTCTGTCTCTCTCCAGCAAGTGCATGTGCTCTATAGGAAATTAAAAAGAAGAACAATACTTGGCATGTTCAAGGAATAGCAAAGTACAATAGTGTGGCTGCAGGAGAGGGAACAAGGAGATGACCACATATTGACCTACGGTGCTAACCTAACTATGATTTGGAAACATCGCATTTACAGGGCAGCTTGTTAGTACATTTTTGAGGTAAGGAGACTACAAATTCCAGCCTCCTGGATTTAACTTTTTAATTTACTTGTAAGTTTCGATAACTGATTTAGGTCTCATTCAATTTCAGCCATGATTCTGTTTTCTCCTGACATGTTTATAAAGGAATACACAGAGTGTAAGGACGCACTGGTTACATAACAAAGGCTAACTTAAAGAGGTATCTCTGTGTTGGGAAATGACACAGTAAAGACACACTATTGTCCCTACCCGATAAAGGCAATTATTTTTGTTGTTCTGTGAGTGTATACTCAGAGATTAAGGAAAGCCCATCCTTAGCTCTGGGATTTCTGTGATTTTATTTTTTTCAATCTATTAAATTTCTTGTTCTGGTCATTGTTTTCCTCATTTTGTTGACTTGCTGCTCTATTTTTTTTGAAGTTCACTGTATTTTTTTTTAAACAGCTATATATTTTGGGGGCCAGCAGGTGGCATGGTGGTTAAGGGCACTAGACTTCCACATGGCCAACTGTGGTTTGAGTCCCAGACCTAGTGGCTTGCTCTCTCTGTCTTTCTCTCTCTCTCCCTTTCTGGTCAAATTAAAATAAAGAAAGAAAAAAAAAAGAAAAAGAATGAAAGAAAGAAAGGGAAAATCTTTAAAAAAAAAAAAAGTTATTTTGAATTTGTTGTCAGGCAGTTAATACAATTAATTCATCTCCATCTCACTAAGGGTAGTCACTGGTTCTTTGTTGTTGCTGTTTTTGTTTGGTACCATCATGTTTTCCTGATTATTTCTGATCCCGTGTTCATGCTTCAATGTCTGTGTATTGAAGAAGGTACTTATTCCAGTCTTCACAGTTTGGCTTTGTCTGGGAATACTCTTCAACAGTAAGCCTGTCCAGAGATTCTGCTGTGGTCCCTAAGCCTGTGACCACTATAGCTATTGCAGCATTAGGGGGCACCCTAAGCCCAGGTCCACAGTGGTTGGCACAGCACTAGGCTAGAATCCCATGGCCACTGATGCTAGCACAGGTTTGGGGGATGCCTGAAGCCACATAGCCACTGAGGCCTATCTGCAACTAAAGTTTATCCAGAACCCAAGGCTACTGTCATCAGCCAGTGATGTGGGCCAGAGATTGAATAATTTTTCAGGGGCTTCAGGTTCCTCCCTGGAACTGAGATATGTCAGGGGACTCAGTTCATGGGTATCAGCATAGATTCAAAGGCCTGCCCAGCACTAGTTTTACTTCAACAGTCTCAGTACTAGGGATCAAGGCAAAGTTCTATGTTCACTTCCTGCTCTTTTCCCCAAAGCACAGGATATCTCTCTCCATGCTATGCTACACAGGGTTAATGATATAGTTCATACAAAACTGTCCTTCCTTTCTGCTTCAATGTGTCTTTTCTTGTTATTATGCTATAGCCAGGTACTGTGATATTCCACCTTGCTTTTTTAGTTCTTATAAAGGACTTTTCATGCATGGATAGTTGTTCAAAATTATGTTTCTGTGGTGGAACCATTGTTGGAGAATACTATTCTGACATCTTTCTTTCCCCTCTCCAAGAAAAGTCCATTATCAAGTTCTACTGTTGTCCACTATTTCCCAACTCTAGTATAGTAAACATTCAGGAATAACAACACGATCACAGAAAACAGGTAAAAATAATGATCTTCTTCAGACAGTCTCTGGATTACCTTTTCTTTTTGCACTGGTCAAACAGGAGAACTAAAAAGTAAGCAAAGGGGCTTGACTATTTATTCCCAATGTCTTGATAGCTGTGGCTATCTCTTTAATTTTCCAAAGTCCTTGGGTTATGATTTTAAAGGACAACAGGAGATCTAAGTAAACAGAGTGCAGGACCAGCAGTTGACATAATGGTGATGTCACTGGACTCCCACATCGTCAACTATGGTTCAAGTCCCAAAGTCAACTGCTTAAAACTCACGCTGGGCACATGTGGGTGTGTGCCCAAAATACTGAGAGGAGAATGAAGTAGAAGGGATTGTGGCATGGTCATTCCCCCTGCGAGGGGGATTTCTCGCATTCTGTCTTTCTGTCTCTCTCTGTCTCTCTGATGAACACTCACACCTTATAGCAAAAATCTCTCTGAAAATAAAAAATAAAATAAACAGTGTATAAACTGCTAGGCTAATGACACAGAAAAGAGTAGGAGACATCAGAGAAGGCTTCACTGAGGAATTATATTTCAGCTAAAACATAAAGGATGAGTATGAAGATGATCAAGAACAGGAGAGAGATAGCAGGAACAAAGCCTGAAAGGCAAGAGAAAACACTGGACACTTCTAAAAAGCAATTAGCTATGGCTACAACATAGAGTGTGATGGGGAAATGCAGAGGCATGTAGGTTTGGACAGCAGAACATTTTTGGCCATATATAGTCTTTAAGTCTATACTTTGCTAAAATCAACAGGCAAGAAACAAAGATTGTCAAGCAGTCATGTGGTATGGTGATGTTTGATATGGCTGATGGTAATTGAGTAACCTGGACAGGACTGGAGGAAAGGCACTCAGATAAAATTCCCTGGTCTCTCCATAGCACCCAGTGAAGTATCCAGGTGCACCTGAGTGTACAAGTTTAGGGTGTCATAATACCTGTGTGTGAGTCCAGCTCGGCCACCAATTCTATTCACTACAAAGAACAGAAACATTCATAGAGACAACAAACATAGTACAGTAAGAAAAATATGACATTTGAGGTCAGACCAGTCCAAACCCAGCCTTACAACTACGTCAAAAAGGACTCATATTAAAAGTTTTTTTTTAATTTTCCTGCTAGCTCCATGGCCTAGTGGTCAAGGTAGCTGGATTCCTCATGGCCAGCAGTGCAGTTTGAGTCCCAGACACTGCATCTTGAGAAACATCCCAGGTACATGTAAGTGTGTGCCCAACATCCTAAAGGAGGAAGAGATGGAAAAGAAGGGATTGCAGCATGATCATTCTCCCATGAGGGGATGTTTTCTCCTCTCCCTCTCTTTCTCTGTTTCTGTTTCTTGCTGCAAATGCACACATCCTCTAGGAAAAACAAACAAACAAACAAACAAAAAAAAAAACAGAACAAAACTTTCCCGGCCTTACTGAGTTTGGTTCTTTTTTTTCTTTTTTTCTTTTTTTTTTTTGTGTGTGGGGGGTGTTTGTTTTACTTAAAAACTACTTAAATCAATAAAATTATGCTACTTGCCCTAAAAGGCAATTATATCATATACATGTAATATACATGTATACACACATGTGGTATGTTGCTATATAGACTGAATGTTTTGTCTCCTCAAAATTCATTTGCTGAAACCTAATACCCAGCGTGATGGTATTTGAGGTGTGGGCTTTGGAGGCAATTAGGTACTGAGGGTGAAACCTTCACTCTTTTTGTCATGTGAAGAAACAAGAAGACCATAGTTCAGAGCTTCTGACATGGTCTATGGGGGTGCCTCGCTCCCTGGCCAAGGCTCTCAGAAGAGTTTAAGGATTTTCCCACCGATTAAATCAAGTCAGCTACTTGAATAGGCAAACAAAAATAATAGTAACAAATACAGCTGGCATTTGGAGAGAAACAGGAGGTTTGAATCCCAGTTCTACAAGCTATCGGCTATTTATTCTGAGGCAGGCAACCAAATTGTCCTGAGCCTCTATTTCTCCACCCAGAAATAAAATTCTGTACAAATTATACTTAACGGCTTTTGATTGTTGAAAGGGCTAAATGCAGCAACATATGAAAAGTCTTTTGACAAATGTCTGGCACATTATAAACATTCAGTAAGTGTTCATGTCCTTCTCTCACCAAGAAATTCATTGAATACTCAGACTATAAGCACTGTGCTCTGGAGCACAGAAATGAATGGGATGAAGATTTTTTTCTCAAAAACTATAGATTCAATCCACTGCTTGGTATTTATTCAAGAGCAACAAAAACATTTGTGCAAAAGAGATTTGTCTGCAAATGGTAATGGCAGCTTTACTCAAAATATCCCCTACCTGGAAAGGACTCAAATGTCCATCAACAGCAGTGTGAATAAACAAACTCTGGTAACCCATACTCAGCAATAAAGAGGCACAAACTACTGACACTAGCAACAACATACCTCATCTCAAATGCATTATGCAGTGAGAAAGAAGCCAGACACAACAAGAGCAAATAGTTGTTTTACTCATTTATATAAAGTTACAGAAAAAGAAAATCTAAGCTATGTCAGAAAACAGAGCAGTGGTAGCCTGGGGTTGAATGAAAGGGAGGGATCAGCTGCAAAAGAGCAAGAAAGAACATGACAGGGTGAAAGAAATGCCCTGTATCTTGATGGGGTGCTGCTGACGGTGTGTGTGGGGGGTGTTTGTTTTACTTAAAAACTACTTAAATCAATAAAATTATGCTACTTGCCCTAAAAGGCAATTATATCATATACATGTAATATACATGTATACACACATGTGGTATGTTGCTATATAGACTGAATGTTTTGTCTCCTCAAAATTCATTTGCTGAAACCTAATACCCAGCGTGATGGTATTTGAGGTGTGGGCTTTGGAGGCAATTAGGTACTGAGGGTGAAACCTTCACTCTTTTTGTCATGTGAAGAAACAAGAAGACCATAGTTCAGAGCTTCTGACATGGTCTATGGGGGTGCCTCGCTCCCTGGCCAAGGCTCTCAGAAGAGTTTAAGGATTTTCCCACCGATTAAATCAAGTCAGCTACTTGAATAGGCAAACAAAAATAATAGTAACAAATACACCTGGCATTTGGAGAGAAACAGGAGGTTTGAATCCCAGTTCTACAAGCTATCGGCTATTTATTCTGAGGCAGGCAACCAAATTGTCCTGAGCCTCTATTTCTCCACCCAGAAATAAAATTCTGTACAAATTATACTTAACGGCTTTTGATTGTTGAAAGGGCTAAATGCAGCAACATATGAAAAGTCTTTTGACAAATGTCTGGCACATTATAAACATTCAGTAAGTGTTCATGTCCTTCTCTCACCAAGAAATTCATTGAATACTCAGACTATAAGCACTGTGCTCTGGAGCACAGAAATGAATGGGATGAAGATTTTTTTCTCAAAAACTATAGATTCAATCCACTGCTTGGTATTTATTCAAGAGCAACAAAAACATTTGTGCAAAAGAGATTTGTCTGCAAATGGTAATGGCAGCTTTACTCAAAATATCCCCTACCTGGAAAGGACTCAAATGTCCATCAACAGCAGTGTGAATAAACAAACTCTGGTAACCCATACTCAGCAATAAAGAGGCACAAACTACTGACACTAGCAACAACATACCTCATCTCAAATGCATTATGCAGTGAGAAAGAAGCCAGACACAACAAGAGCAAATAGTTGTTTTACTCATTTATATAAAGTTACAGAAAAAGAAAATCTAAGCTATGTCAGAAAACAGAGCAGTGGTAGCCTGGGGTTGAATGAAAGGGAGGGATCAGCTGCAAAAGAGCAGGAAAGAACATGACAGGGTGAAAGAAATGCCCTGTATCTTGATGGGGTGCTGCTGACGTGATGCACACATTTGTCAGGACTCAGAACTGTACATGCAAAAATGGGTGCATGTTGTTGCATAAATTAAACATTAATGACATTTTTAAAATATCATCCTACAATCTAGCACAAAATTTTCAACCTGAGCTCCAAATAGAATTCCCTTAGGGGTCAAGTTTTCCGTAACTACAGAGTAGCTCGCCTTCCATCTGATTCGTATTCTGAGAGTACATTTAAACCAAGAGTTCCATGGTTTAAATTTCTCACTTTCTCTCTCTCTCTCTCCCTCTCCCTCTTCCTCTCCCTCTCTTTCTCCTTCTCCCTCACTGTGGTCACATTAAAATAAATGAATGAATAAGTAAAATTAAATAAAATTATTAAACAAAAAATTAAACCACTAACCTGAAGGAGAAAGCTGACAAATGCGTATGCAAATGATCAGCAACACAAGAAAAGGTTAGTTAAAATCCCCTAAGGTCGGGACCAGCAGTTGGTGTAATGGCTATGTCGCTGGACTCCCATGCAGTCAGAGTCCCGGACCCAGTGGCTTAAAGATCTCGAGAGGAGAATGGAGAAGAAGGGATTGTGGCATGGCCATCCCCCCAGGAGATGATTTCTCGCTTTCTGTCTCTGTCTCTCTCTGTCTTTCTGGCGAGCGCACGCGCCCTATAACAAAAACCTCTCCAAAAAAAAAAAAAAATGCCCTGAGATCAAGGTTTGGAGTAAATACTGTCTAGTGAGAATATTGAAGGAAGTTTCATTACAGAGATGTCATTGAGCTGGTCTTAACATGTAGGTGAGATTTAGGCAAATGCACATGCCTTTTACTCTTGCAAATGATTCTACCTTTGGGAATGTCCCCTAAGGAATTATGAAAATATAAAAATTATGTCATTATAAAGACACTCTTTGTGGCACTGCTCTTAATCTGAAAAATTCAATCTAAATATCTAACACTAAAATGTTTTTTTATAATTTTATAGTATGTCCATAGAATACATAAGAAGATAAATGATTGAGAAGTATTTCATATTGGGTGAAGTATTTTTACAAGTAAATTAAGAAATAGTGATTGACTGTTTAAAAAAATAATTGAAATAATAATAATTGGGAAAAAATGAGAAGCTATTGAATGAAATGGGGATTTTAATGTCTCTGTATTGACTGATATGCATGGTATTCCTTCTGGAAAAAGAAATGTAATATACTGTAAATGTATATGTGATTCAATGTAATATAAACAAGATAATGATGATAATAAATAAGTAAAAAAGAGTGCTATAAAAAAAGAAGGTAAATTAGTAATTGTGAGAAAATAATGGCAAAATACATTAAAGTTATTTTAATGGTTATTTCTGGACAAAGAGATTATGAATTATTTTATCCATAATCTTTTATCCATGATTGTTTTATTTAGCTATAGTTTCTAAATAAATAAATAAAAGAAGCTGTAAACATATATTACCTTTGTAATAAGAAAAAAATTTTGAGGATAGTGTCAAGGCACACTGGCTGAAAAATTTGGTATGATATTAACAGAAATATTGGCACCAAGAAGAAAACCACTTTTAAAATCAAAATGAGCTAAATGTTTGGCTTATTGAACTTCAGGTACCTGCAGGACATCCAGGTATAGCTATCTAGCAGAAACTGTGGATTACAGATATAGTCGATGTAGTCCCAAGTTCATGTCCTGAAAACTGTTCCCAGTACCCACACACGAGTGGGGTTTCTTATCTTGATTGGTCTTTATGATGACATCTGAAAAATTATAATATTTTTATCTAAAAATTAAATCTTTGTCCCTGGCGCCAGCAGGTGGTGTGGTGATTAAGGTGCTAGACACATGATCAACCACAATTCAAGCCCAGAACCAAATCATGCTGGGCACACATATGTGCATGCCCAAAATCCTGAGAGGAGATTGGAGGAGGATTGTGATGTGGCCATCCACCCTGGGGGGGGAGGGGGAGGGTGATTTCTTACTTTCCCTCACTCTGTCTCGTTCTCTCCACAGCAAGTGCACACACTCTGTGACACATACACACACATACTCAAAAGGAACTCGATCCCCACTGAACAACGACCCCCACATCCACCATTCTATTCTCTGTTTCTATGAATTCAACTACTCTAGATAGTTCAGAAAAATAAAATTATGCATTTTTTGTCTTATTGTGACTGGCTTGTATCACTTAGTGTAATGTCCTCAATGCCTATCAATGCTGAAGCATGTGACAAAATTTCCTTCTTTTCTAAGCTGAGTAACAGTCCATTGTGTGGATAGACCATATTTTGTTTATTCATTCATCCAGTGAGGGACACTGGGACATCTGTCAGTTATTGTGAATACTACTAAGAATATATAAATACTTCTTCCAGACCTCTTTTCGATTCTTTTGTATATATGAACTGTCTGCAAAAATGGCACAGAAAATGTCATACTATGAAAAAACAGCATAGATTTCAAAAAATTTTGCACCAAAACAAACTAATACCTTAAATCCACTTTTCCATGAACTTTTTGAAGTTCTGCATATACCCTAAGCTGAAATTTTTAGATCATGTGATAATTCCGTTTTTTAAGAGATTTTTGCTTTTTGCTTTTTGCATTCACCAGAGAGACAAAAAGTGAGAAATCACCCCCCAGGGGAGATGCCCATGCTACCCATTTTCCTCTTGGGATTTTGGGCACACAGACACATGTGCCCAACTTGAGTTTCAAGCTAATGGGTCTGAGAATTGAACCATGGTTGGCCATGTGGAAGTCCAGCATCTTAACCACTATGCAACCTGCCAACCCCAGTAATTCTATTTTTAATATTTGAGGAACGTCCATACTGTTTTCCATAGCAGCTACACCATTTAACATTCCCATTGACAGTGCACAATGGTCCCCATTTCTCACATCCTCATCAACACTTATTTACTGTTTTAATAGTAGCCATCCCAATGGGTATGAAGTGGTAAGCACCCCTTTTTTAAAGGCAGCCTGAGAGAGTCCCCATTCTTTGCAACCAATAATCTAACTAATACAACACTCATAAAAAAATCACAATTTATAGCAAAGTCACGACATTTTTTTAAATTGCCGAAGTAGAAAGTATAGATGGAGAAAGAGAGTGAGCCATGGACTAGTCCTTCAGAAATACTTTTATTTAAAGGGTAAAAGGAGAAGGAAAAGGAAGAGGCAATGGACAGTGGTAGAAAGTAAAAGGTCACAGAAATCAAGAGTATGAGTATTGCCCTTGTGCTGCTGTAACAAGAATCTTGGCTTAAGACAATAGAAACTTATTTTCTGACAGTTCCGGAGACTAGAGGTCTGAAATCGTAAATCATCAGAGTCACACTCTAAGACACGGATCAGAATCCTTCTTTGCCTATTCCTAGCTTCTGGTGGTGAATGTCGACTCTCAGTGCAATTTGTTTTGCAGTTGCATCACTGCAGTCTCTGCCTCCAGCATTACGTGGCATTCTGCCTCTGTATCTCAGTCTTCATGTGGCATTTTACTCTGCTTATTAGGACACCAGTCATATTGGATTAGGGCCTACCCTCACGATTTCATCTTGATTATATCTGTAAAGACCCTGTTTCCAAAGAAGGTCATATTCTGAAGGACCAAAGGTTAGCTTTTCAGTGAACATAATTCAACCTATAGCAAACAAAAGGAGATTTTAGAATGATTTCTCTGCTGCAAAGAAACTATGGGGACGAAAAGGGGAACCATGCAAGTTCCTTTCCCAGGACATTGGTTGGATAGAATGTGGGTACATCCATTGTATGGAACATCATGCAGCCATTTTAAAAATGATGTTGAGGTTTACCAGTAGTTGCAATGACGTCCACAATACATTATTAGTAAGAAAGAGCAAAATGTAGAAACATCTCATAATACAATCCCATTTTTAAAAATAATTATTTATTTGATTGTATTTATTTTTAATTTGACCACAGAAAAGGGGGGGAGGGGTGAGAAAGTGAGAAAGCAAGCCTTCAGGTCCAGGTCTTGAACTGTGGTCAGTGTAGTAGTTCAGCATCTCAACCACCATGCCACATACAATCCCACTTTTTTTTTTTTTTTTTGGGGAGGTTTTTCCTATAGGACGCGTGTGCTCGCCAGACAGACAGAGAGAGACAGAGAGACAGAAAGCAAGAAATCACCCCCCAGGGGGGATGCTCACGCCGCAATCCCTTCTCCTCCATTCTCCTCTCGGGATCTTGGGCACACACGCCCACGCGCCCAGCGTGAGTTTTAAGCCACCGGGTCCGGGACGCGAACCACAGTCGACTACGTGGGAGTCCAGCGACATAGCCATTACGCTAACTGCTGGTTCCCTACAATCCCACTTTTAAAAAATACATCACAAATAATAAATAAGTAAATGTATTTGTATGTTTATTGGATTATAAAACAGTACACCAAAAAAAACTAAAGTTTCTTTTTAATAAAGGTGCTCATCATTTAAACATAATCTATGAGGGGACAGCAAGTGGCATAGTAGTTAAGGTGCTGGACTCACACATGATGGACCGCAGTTCAAGTCCCGGACCTGACAGCTTGAAACTCACACTGGGCACATGTGCATGTGTACCCAAAATCCCGAGAGAGGAATGGAGGAGACCATCACCCTTGGGGGAAGATTTCTCACTTTCTGTCTCTCTGTCTCTCTCTTTGCCTCTGGCAAGCACATGTGCCCTATAGCAAAAATCTTTAAAAAATAAATTTAAAAAAAAGAATAAATAAGTATATAATGTAACCTTGTGTGTAAAACTGTGTGGATGTGTTTGCATGAAGAGACACATGAGACACTCTACAGAAAACTAATGTTTTTTTCTATAGTAGAATTTTAGATTTTTACTGAGTTTCTTATATATATATATTATATTTATTTTGCATATAATTAGAAAGCAATGATGCTATTTTTATTTTGGAACTATTTAAGAATAAAGATGTAAAGAAAAGCCTCAGTTCTCTTCCGACTCTCTCAAACCAGTCCAGTCATATTTCTGATTGAGCTGGGTTGATAAACTATCATTGCCAGAGTCTGTTTTGTAAATAAAGTCTTTTTTTGTAAATAAAGCTTTGTTGGATCACAACCACACTCATTTAGTTATTGTCACTGGTAGCTTTCACATAGTACAACAAAGTTGAGTATTTGGAACAGAGACCATGCCTGGCTAGAAAAGCCTACAGTATTTACTATCTAGTCCTTTACAAATAGGCTGCTGTCCCCATCCTGGAGAAGCTACCCAGCCAGTATCCAGTGCCAGCCACACCTGTTCTGAGGGAGAAGGCCTGGACCAAACACCACCAGCCTTGTGATCCAAGTCAGAGGAGGGGGTAAGCATTTCACATCACTCTTCCATAAAAGGCCTTGTTTTCATTTGTATAAGCCTGTTAGACGTGGTCAATTCAATTGGCCCATTCAGGTGAAAGAGGAAAAACTTAGGTGTTTTTCTGGCTCTTAATTCCCTAGATCAGAACACCCCTGAAACTCAGATGCACATCTCAATTATCAGAGGAATCATTTTTTTTTTAAGAGAGCTTTTTTGCTATAGAGTACATGCGCACACCAGGAAGAAAGAGACAGTGAGACAGAAAGTGAGAAGTCACACCCCAGAGGGAATAGCCATACTGCAATTCATTCTCCTCCATTCTCCTCTCAGGATTTACAGCAGGCACACATGCACACATGCCCAGCGTGAGTTTGAAGCTGCTGGGTCTGAGACTCGAACTGCCATAGCCCATGTGGGAGTTCACTGATGTAATCATTATGCCATCTTCTGGTCCCACTGAGGAACTTTTAAAAGTAGTGCCCGAGCCCAATCCAGTAGTTTCATGTTGGGTCAGAGAAAGCATCACTGTACTAAAACCTCCTCTTGAATTCTCATTAGTGGAGAGCTATGGGGAGGTGTGTTTAGGGTTGTCCAGAACTTCCAATGTCGTCTTCTTTTATTTTGTTAAGAATTATTTATTTAATTTAACTTATTATTATTATTTTTTTATTTTGACCAGAGAGAGACAGAGAGAGAGGGAAAGTGAGAAAGCAAGCTACCCAATCTGGGATTCAAAACACAGTCAACCACATGGGAATCCAGCACCCTAACCACCACACTACTTGCTAGTCCCTCAATGTTTTCTTCTCCCTAAATATGTCACAGAGAAGCTTCATGTACCTTGGAAATATTATCTGTGAACATGCAGAAACACCATGAAGGTGCATTTATAGTAGATTTGATCCAACATTATTTCTAGGTTTAAATCTATTTATGAATCAAGTTAAAGGCTAGAAAAATACACCCCTACTCCACAGAGAAAAGTAAAGGCAGGTTGCATTTCTCCACTCTATTTTTGTTGAACCTTGTAGAAATTAAACTATTGGTGTAATATTTTAATATGAGCTTTATTTTCCTTCCTAGCTCACTTATTTCTTTCTATGGGTAGACAATTTTTTTTTTAAAAGGACCATTGAGAAACCTGCCTTGTCACAAAATGAGCTAAAATTCTTGTCCTGGGACTAAATATATTTCCTCTCATTAGACCATCCCCAGCCAGGAGGTAGAAGGAACCATCCTCTCAGCTAAAGAATCCATGAGAGGCTGATTGTGACATTAGCACATCACCGGGTGGCAGGTGACAGCTAGGTACCAAATGAGTTCTGAGTACAACCATCATCAGTGGGAAAGATATACCGAAGGACAAACTGAAAAAACCAAGTGGCAATTTTAGTTTTCTCTCTCTGCAACTAAGACTTCTAAGGCCACCAACCAATTCCTAAAAGTGCTATGGGTGGAAGATGATTCAATGTCCTCTATAACTGGGGCTAGAGGTGGCAGCCACTACATGCAACCCACAAACTGGAAGATGAAAATATTGGAATCGCCCTCTGATGGATCAACTAAGAAATCAACAAGTGTGGATCATGGGCAAGAAATCCAAGTTGTCTTACTCTGGAGCCCAAACATTTTAAACATACATGGAATGGACGAAGCCAGGGAAGAAGGTGCTCTGAGGCAATGTATACGTTGTCCACTGTCCAGCCAAACACTGTCCTGGGGAGAGAGAGGAAAGGGCTTGTTGAGGAGGCTGTTCCTGGCTCTGGAGTAGAACACAGGTACATCCCAGCTCCACCTGAGCCCCTTCCAGGCTATGTGACCTTATGCAACACTCAATGCCCTCCTACTTCAGTTTCCTCTTTGGTCAAATGAGGATGGTACCTACCTCATCATGTGACCACAGGGATCCATGCAGCCCTTACTGCAGATGGACTGTCTCATCGCAGCACACAAACTATGTTAGCAGATAAAAAACAGCACAAAAAGACAGTAACCTGATTGTAATCCTAAACTGTGAGCTTGATTTCTGTGAGTCCATCTGACAGAAGGCTTCACTCCCCTGTGCTAACAAGATTCAGCTGGTAAATCTACAAAATGCTGGATTAAACAGATCCCCACTAGCTTAAGCCCCCCAGTCCTCTCTAGGCTACTCATATTCACCTTGATGAGCCCCTGCTAAGCTTGAACTTTCCATCTGAGAACATCACAGCATCTCTGAATGATCCCCAGATCTCTAAATTAAAAGACAGCCCAACAACATACTAATATATTTTTTTTTAATTTTGCAACTCAGTTTTTCTGCTTTGAAGAAATTCCTTTCAAAACAAAGTAGTAAAAATACCAAGTCCCCGAGGCAATTATGAAAAGTATGTTTATGGTAGGATCATGAATATATTTTCAAATATTTGGATATATGTTCTATTAAAACAAAAAGGCTTCAGATAAATAAGGACAACCAGCTACTTCACTTACTGAGGTTCTGTTTGTTTTAAGATAGAACCAAGTAAAGACTGAAGAAAGACCCTGTGGCTTTATTAAAATTGTCAATATGCTATCCAATGTTGCTTGAGATTAGAATCCTGTACAAAGCCAGAGAGTGAAATTAAATCACTGATGACTGTTTTTTTTTTTTTTTCTTTATTTGGAGAGGTTTTTGCTATAGGGAGCATGCACTCTCCAGAAAGACAGAGAGAGACAGAGAGACAGAAAGCGAGAAATCACCCCCCAGGGGGGAATGGCCACCCCACAATTCCTTCTCCTCCTTTCTCCTCTCGGTATCTTGGGCACGCATGCACATGCACCCGGAGTGAATTTAAGCTGTCGGGTCCAGGGCTCGAACCATGGTCAACTGTATGGGAGTCCAGCAACTCAGCCATTATTCTAACTGCTGGTCCCTGATGACTGTTTTTAATGGCTTTTAAGAATGCATCAGGGCCAGGACCAGCAGTTAGCGTAATGGCTATGTCACTGGACTCCCATGTAGTCTACCGCAGTTCATGTCCCGGACCCGGTGGCTTAAAACTCACACCGGGTGCGTGTGCATGCATGCCCAAGATCCCGAGAGGAGAATGGAAGAGAAGGGATTGCGGCATGACCATCCCCTCTGGTGGGTGATTTCTCGCTTTCTGTCTCTCTCTCTCTCTCTGTCTGGCGAGCGCACACATGCCTCTGGCAAAAAAAAAAAAAAAAAAAAACTCACGCCAGGTGTGTATGCGTGCATGCCCAATCCCAAGAGGAGAATGGAGGAGAAGGGATTGCAGTGTGGCCATCCCCCTTGGGGGGATGATCTCTCACTTTCTTTCTCTCTGTCTCTCTCTGTCTGTCTGGCAAGCGCACACACACTATAGCAAAAACCTCTCCCAAAAACATAAAGAATGTATCAGGGCCAACAAGTGACATGGTGGTTAAGGCACTGGACTCCCACACGGCCTACTGTGGTTCCAGTACTAGACTTGGAGGCTTGCTTTCTCACTTTCCCTCTCTCTCTCTCTGTCTCTCTCTAGTGAGTGTACATGCCCTACAGCAAATTGGAAAATACTAATAATAACAATAATAAATAAAATTAAATAAATAATTCTTATCTTTAAAAAATGCATCAAATTTTGCTCAAAATAAATTGCCTTGAATAAAAGTATTATAAACGATACACTAATTAATTCACCAATTGGTGTGTTTTTGTGTCTGTTTTTCCTGTGGTTGAACTTATGCCCATCTTTTGATTTCCTTTTTTTTTTTTAATTTTAGAATGTCCTTTATTCTGAAAGTTACTGGACAAATACAAGTCCTACTCACAAGTATCTGAAGCTACACACAAAACACCTCCTGCCTCACACTTGAGAGTTGTTCTTCCTCTCCTCTGTACCCGTGTTACAAACAAGCCCCTCTGGATTTTAAAATCTGTACTTCTGATGGCTGTACATTTTGAAATACTATTTTTTATCAAGTTTTATAAAAATGCAGAATTTTGTTTTACTTTTTTTAAGCTATTTTTTTAAGCTTTTTTAGCATGCAGAACACGTCATTGTTGTTTTGGGGGGAAGGGACATTTGTCACTAATAGAATGTCTCTGAAACTAGACTGATTTGTACATTTTCCCTTCCAGTTTTGAGAGACTTCCTCTTGGTTCTCACAAGGAGGGATTCCCTGATGTTGACACACATAGCTGCCTTGTCACAGGTGCCTTGTACTGTGGAAAACTTAAAATTGTTTTTATGTTCTCTCCTCCTCTGCCTTCAGCATAGACTTAACTCCCTTAAATCAGAGACCTGTTGGGATCCAGCCACAAAAAATTGGTTACCAGTATGTCAGGCAATCTGGACTTGACAAAGACATTAAGATGGCATCCTTCAAAAAATAAGTAGTTCCTTTTCTATATCATTGGATCTTCAGGTTGATAATTCTGCCATTTTTGTTCCCTGAAAGTCAGGGTTAGTTTGTGAAAAGTTGTTAAACAACATGCTAAATGTGAAATGACAACACTCACTCTAAACTTGCCCTGTTCAGAGCATCAAATGAAGATGTCATTTGGTTTTATAGTAGTTTTCAGATTTGGGTTGTCCATTGAAGAAAGGAGTTTGAAAGTTGTTGTATACTGATAAGTGATTATCTGCCCATTTCCTGCCTGAAATGCCATGACTATTTATGTAAAGCATCTTTAATAAAGCTCCACATCGTTTGGCTAAGGGAATAAAAAATATCTAAAGCTCTTGATTATTATGACCACACAATGTTTTAGATACCACCATAGATGGTTCAAAATTAGCAGTGAGCTTCTATGGACTAAATCATGAAGACACCAACACTCACATGGAACAAAGGCAGAAGAAAGGGGCCAATCAACTCAAAAGCTTGATTTCAACTTTCAGTACCCAACTTGGACTCCTGGCCAGGGAGCCTCTGAGGGCAGTGACACTGTAACATGAAGCTTGTCTTTTATCACCACCTAATGGTCCTTCTCTATTACTGCACTTCACTGGGGCTACTCACCACATCTACACAGGTTTAACAATTAAGCAGGTTTTTTAAGAAAATGCTGGTAAATATTCTTCAAGAAATTTTGAAATCATTACATTCCATTCTCCTCCTGTGCTTTTCTCATTTAATCACTAAAATTAAGAGCTATATGAAAAACCATAAACCATCCTTAATGAACATCCTGGGTCCTTGTACCAAAGGAGGATTTTAATCCAAACAAAACCAAACAAAACAAACAAACAAACAAAACAGGAGAAAATAAAGACTAGATAAAAGAGCATTTATTGTTCAATGACTAGAAAAAAACACACTTGAATTTTCTGTGTAATTCCTTTTTCACTTTAAAAAAAAAAAAAAGGTTGTTTGGAATGTTTAGGCCTCCTTTTAGGCTTAATAAACCAGTCTCTGAACCTTCATTAGCTTTTAGATCATTAAATTAGTCCATTTTGCTGGTCTTTATATTTCCAAATGGTTCTGTTGGTTAGCTTAATGTATTCATTTGTGTTATTCTTTTTTTACATAATCATCATGTTGCTTATTTTCCAGAAGCTCCCAATGTTAAGAAAATGTGTGAATTTTTAACTATATTTTAGTATCATATGCTCCATATTTGGGTCACTGGGTCTACTAACCATTGACATGAAAGATGAAAGTGGAACTGAAAAAGAGTAATATTTATTTGCTATTAGTGATTGACGTGATTTTTGTATTTCAATAATACTTTTAAGAAAGTGAAATGTGAATACATAAAAAATACAGGTTAAGGTGCTGGATTCCACATGGCCAGCTGTATGGTTCAAGTGCCAAACTCAGGAGCTTGAAAAACGTGCAAGTGTGCATGCATATCCAAAATCCCAAGAGGAGATTAGAGAAGGGATTACTGTGTTGCCATTCCCCTGGGGGTGATTTCTCACTTTCTCTCTCTCTGTCTCTCTCTGAAAGCACACAGATCCTATAATAAAACTCTTACAAAAAAGAAAATCTAGAATGTTATTTTTTTGACTACAGGAAAACTATGTAAAACAATGTAAGAAAATATTAATTTGGGACCAGCAGTTGGTGTAATGGCTATGTCCTGGACTCTAATGTAGTCTACCACAGCTCAAGTCCCAGACCCGGTGGCTTAAACTCATGCCGAGCATGTGTGCATGTGTGCCCAAGATCCTGAGAGGAGATTGGAGGAGAAGAGATTGTAGTATGGCCATCCCCCCAGAGGGGGATTTCTCACTTTCTGTCTCTCTGTCTCTCTCTGTCTTTCTGGTGAGCACACACACTCTATAGCAAAAACCTCTACAAAAAAAGAAAAGAAAATATTAATTCAACTTAAATAAGTAATCTGGTTTGTTATTTTGCTTATTATTAACACAAATACTTGTTTTCATTTAAAAATTTGAATAGGAGAGAAATTGGAACCTAGCTAAATATATCTCCATCTAGCAGCTACCACAAGAGCTAAAAGTGAGCCCGAAGCAACAAGTTTATGGTCTATTTGTGCATGGACTTATTATAAAAGTCATGCAAGCTTTATAGATAGAACATTATTTAATAATAAATAAAAACAGATTAATTTTTAATTATGTAAATTTCCATTTCATTGTATTCTTTTGCCTTCTTCTTGGGAAAAGAAAAAATGGTTTCAAAGTAGACTACTTCAACAATGTGGGAAAAAAATAACCTTAATTCTTCTCAAAATTCCGCTTTTTGTTACTAAGGAAACAAGAAAAGAGCTTTTTGCCAGAGTTGATGAGATCCACATGACTCCTGCAACAGCAGAATACATTCCCGAATGACACAGACTCTGCTATAAAATCAATACCAGACTCAGGAGGGGAAAAGTTTATGGCCACTCCAAGTTGAAGTGCCTTAATTATCATGAAAGTGGAAAACAGCACAGCGAGGAAACGAAATTTTCTGACAACACAGAAGCAATGTTTGCTGCAAAAAAAAAAAAAAAATACAAGGAATAGCGCAGACACAGGATATCAATGAAATCTTCAAAGAAAGAAAAAATGTATATGGTAAACTGAGGTAAGAAACGTGAGCAAAACAAAGCTGTCAAACCTACCTGTTGTACAAGTCATGGGGCTGGACCAGCTGTTGTGAGCACACGCTCCTGGCCATCAGGAGGCAAAATTACAACACCGCGCTCCGCACGCAGCAGCCATGGTTGCAAATCAATCAACAGCAGGAGAGACAGAAGCAGCCACTCCCTTCAGCTCAGAAACATGGAAAGGGCACTGGGTTGCTCATTTCTTTGTCCTCACCATCCCCTATACAAGTGGATCATGGAGTTACAGTTGGATAAGGCTTCAAATATAATGTACACAGCTGTGTGTGCAAATACAAAAAAAAAAAAATGACGTAACAAGACAATCTGTGCAATTTGAAAACATGAACCAAATAATCAGTGCAACAAAAAAATCCATCCCAATGCAAACAGAAAAGCGCTGCTGAGGACAGACTTGGCAGCAGACAGATTGAGTTCAGACATATCCAAGATGAAACTATAAATAAAGAAATAATGTTCCATGAGACAAGATACTTGCTATTAATCTTTATTTATATGATTGTTCTCTGGAAAGCACTTGTTTCCAAAGCTAATTCTGAGACAAGTATCATAAGGCACAGATGAAAGAATTTTTTTTTTTTTTTGTATCACAGAGCAGTTCTCCACCTTGAAGTCATCTTTTAGCACAGAGAGCTCTATTCATGCAGAGTAAAATAAAAATAAAAATTAAGCAAGGCCAAGAATGTCATGGGAAGATATGTATAGATTATCTTCATATTTAATTTTTGTATTGATATGATTACATTGACATATCCATGTACATCTAACGCATCAGATAGTCAAGTCCTCTGTGAACCCCGGTTGTACTCAGAGAGTTGTACTAGATTTACAACTTTAGGCCAAAGTATTTCTTTGAGTTTGTTTCATGGGGAGATATTTGAAATGTTGCTTCATTGCTTGGGTTTTCTAAAAGAAAATGAAAATATTAGAGAGAAAAGTGTTAAAGAGAGACAGAATGTTTACCACAATCTTCACTATTTAACATACGATAAAGAAAAGCATGGCCTTCTACTCTATAAACCACTACTTGTCATTTTGTTCCTCAGTGCAAAGAAAACAAAATAAAATTTTCCCATGGAAAACCAAGCCCGGTTCCTCTGAACTAGCACATATCAAACACCATAAGGAAGTCAATAGTTTTCATTATCATTTTCCTACTGTATTTTCATGAAAAACGGAGGCTGAATTTAGACCTGACTTTTGGAGAGGAAAATATATTGTCCATGGCTAAACTAGAGGGCAGTAACAAGTGGCAACCTTTTGGGAGGTAGAATTCCGAGTCTCATAGTGTTTTATTTCTTATAAGACTTAAGCATCAATTTAGATTCTGGTTTCAATTCCAAAAATGGGAATGAGAATTCTTTCATAGTTCCATTCATTGCCGTGTTGTCCCCTAAAAGCATGTTTCAAATAAAATGCACACACTTACTACCATGAACTACGAGATGGGTTTGTCTTAGAAAGCAAAATGGTTTGCAGAATGCCTGATTGCACTGCCATGTCACATTTTAAAGAAGGTTATTGAATCTGTCCAGGGCTCAAGGGTGGGATTTACGGCGCTGCCTGGTTTACTCTTTCACTACCAGACATTTTAACCTCACAGCAGACTACTACAGACTGGATTCCAGATTGGAGCCCATAGAAGAAGCAGGCAAAATGTGCAAGCCACAGTTGTACTTCTTTTTTTTAATTGGCCTATAAAACCATCTGCCTACATTAAGAATATTCGTTCAGCTGTAGCATTTCACATTTAGTTTTTTATAATTACTACATTAAAAATGGCTTAATTTTATTTATTTATTTTAAATGGCTTAATTTTAAAAGAACTTTACAAGCAGAGTGAATAGTAGCAGATTTAAACAGTACCTTAAGATTTTTACTATAGGTTTTGTTGTGTTTTGCTTTTGGGGTAAGGATAAATACCAGCATCTTTTCACTTCCTGTCAGTCTGCAGGTAGAATTTCTTAAAGTAAACTTGCCAGTTTGTTTGTTTGTTTGTTTGTTTGTTTTCCAAAAATAGGTCCCAACTCATTCCTTAGAAATGGAATCATTTCCAAAATGACAACCAGTAGGCCCTAGTGTAGAAGTATGTGTGCCCAGGGCATGAAAGAAATCACCTGGGAAGACATGAGGTCGCAAGCTAGATTTACTTTGTGATTTAAGCAGATGAATGATAAAAGTCCTATGGTTCAATAATAAACTGCAATGGTTACTCTAGCCAACTCCAAGATGCCCTGAAAATAGGTTTAGTGTTTTAGCTTTTTACTTTTAAGTATACTAAGAAAGCACCATATTAGTCAAATTGTCTTTGGTACACAGAGCTTTGCTTTTGTTAGCCAAAATTTGCAAAACACCAGGGATTTCTTCTTCCTTCTTTAAATGAATCTTCTGTCCATGCTTCTCTAGATAGGGGCCAAGTGTAATCACAGATCTTTATAGAAGACCTATCATGTGCTTGAGTGCTTACTCCCTCATTATCTCCTTCTTTCTCAGCGGACCTGATAGCAACAGCCCAAAAATCTGTCTCACAATTTTCAGTGGAGGCATAATATGGACTTGAAAGAAATTTTTTTCATTTTCATTTAAATTTTTAAAAATATTTATAACATAGGAGCAAAAGTGTAAACATCATTGCCCTACAGAATAAACTGCCTTGTCTATTTCAGTTAAAAGGTCACTGATATCGATGATAATACTGGGTCATTGGGAAAGTCATGACACATTTTTGCATAATTAAAATAGAAAAACATATCATGACTTCTCCCACAACCTAATATTAACATGTACGAAGGTGTTTGCCAAACGTCTGATAAAACCAGGTATTTTTTAGCATGTTATGATCTTCAGGTGTTTTCATATATTCTGTGTGGCTCACAATATTTAAGCATTCACCCATATCCACAACAGCCATCATCATTAGACACTATCATCTTATTAGTACATTTACATGGCACTTAGCAAATTGTTAAAAATCATGTAATTATTTTTCATCACCAATAGAAGTTTAAAACCAAGGCACAAAAACCTTACTTGTCAAAACTACCTGATTCATCATACTCCATAGTCCTTCTACATGAGATTCTGGTTAATATTTAATAAATTGTAATGTAAGATCAAGCACTAATGACTAAATCTCTGGCAGCATTCAGTTTCTTTCATGAACGAATAGCCAGTTTTGTGATATCTTAAGCTTGTAATTTATTGCCATCATTATAAACAGAAATTGTCATTCCCTATGGCATCAGTTTGTACAAGAGTCTAACTAAGAGAACGCTGATAGGAGGACACTTTCTATGTCGTCTCTTAAATAAAGGTTATAGAGAAGAGGAGAAATTAAGTACAAAACAGTTCTTCCTTGCCTCCCAGGCACCCTTTTCCTCGAAGTCCTAGCAATTGTAGCCTTCTGTGCCCTAGTGCCCAAGAAATGGATCTGCTAAAGGTCTTGAGCCCTGTAGCTCAAGAAAGGGAATGACCCACCTGTCAGGGGTACAGACCTGTCAGGGGTACAGACCAGACTCAGGATGATGCCGAGCTCTGCTCTGGAATGCACTATCACTGATTACTTAGAGAAAGCAGACACAGACAGCACATTTGTAATAAACACATTTCAAGCCCAGAATTCTGTGGCTACCTGGAAGAGTGGAAGGAATTCAGCACGGAACGGCCTAAGAATCTTCCCCTTCTTCTCCTGGATCCTCTTCTTCTTCAGCTTCCTCTGCTTCTGCCTCCCCTTCTGCTCCCTCCTCTGTTATTTCTTCCGTCTCATTTTAACAAAAATTGTATGATTATTGAGAAGCAGCAGTGTCAAAGATACAGTGAGAAAAAGAATATGAAATCTTAGACTAGAGTTAAGAGCCTCCAATACCCTCTGCCCAACACACATGTGCACACATACATCACACATGCACACACAAATATACCACATGCAAACACATTCATACACACAAACACAAATTATACATACCACATACCACACCATATACATACACACCACAAACATCACACACACATCATACACCACACACATATGTCACACATGAAAGCACACATGACATCATTCTTCTGAACATAGTGTCCTTAACTGGAATGATGCCACAAAATGTTACATTAATTCTAATGAGTTTCATGATTTCTCTCAAGCATATAGTCTGCCTTCATATTAACTATTCTTATCATATTACCTGTAAAAATGCAGAAGGTATATACTAGAAAAATAAAATTTTGGGTCATTGAAAAAGTCATGAAGTATTTTTCTATGTTTTTCTATGCAAAAAGGCATCACGAGTTTTCTGATGTCTCATACAAAACAAATTTTAGTAATCAGAATTTTGTCAGAAAAGATGAACTTTTAAATGTCAGTTGCTTATATTTTGTTATAACAAACTAATTTTTTCAAGCCAATGTCATTGGTAACCTATACATATAATCCAGAATTAGTCCAAATTAATAGTATGTTTTTGTCTTATTATGAATATAAATAGAATTTTCAAAACCAGGAGCTTTTTTAGTGAGAGAGAAACAAAGGAAATAATTATTGCAAGGAGATGGCAGTCTTCGTAAAATTCATGGAAATGTGTACTGGGAAAAAACTTTGCATGGAATCAGCAGTTAGTGTAATGGCTATATCGCTGGACTCCCATGTAGTCGAACGCGGTTCGAGTCCCAGACCCGGCGGCTTAAACTCACGCCAGGCAGGTGTGCCTCCGCACCCAAGATCCTGAGAGGAGAATGGAGGAGAAGGGATTGCAGCATGGCCATCCTCCGTCAGGGGTGATTTCTCACTTTCTGTCTCTCTGTCTCTCCCTGTCTTTCTGGCGAGTGCACTCACCCTATAGGGAAAAAAAAAAAAAAAAAACCCTTCAAAAAAAACTTTGCATGGATTTCAAAGTTTTATTTTAATTTGCCAGAGGGTACATGCACTCACCAGAGGAGGGAAAGTGAGAAAGCACCCCCATGAGAATTATTCACTGTAATCTCTTCTCCCTCATTTCTTCCTCCTTTCAGGATTTTGGGCATACACACATGCACCAGGCACATTTTTAACTATCAGGTCTGAAGCCTGAACTACATATTCAACAATGTGGTGTCCAGCTCAGGTAACCACCAAGCCATGGGCTGGCCTGGAATTTCAAAAGTTTTTGCAAGAAAATAAACTTGGACTTTAATTCTACTTTCCGTGAACTTTTTTACGTCCCCATGCCTAATTTATAAATGATGAAAAATCATAATGTAGAATAGGCTAGAAATAATCTCTACATCTAAGAAGAATTAGTTCGATATATGCACATTAAAAATTATAAAGCTGATCTATATTTACTCTCCTCCACAAAAAAAGATACAGAAGATTACAAAAGAATATTCATCAACCATGTGTTTGTGTGTGTGTGTGTGTGTGTGTGTGTGTGTGTGTACCTAGGGATTATTTCTGGGTAATGGAGTTATAAGCTACTTTTATTTTCACCAATACTTTCCAAATTTTCTATAAAGATCATAAATCATTTTGTAATTTTAAAAAATCAGCACAAGGCTCAGCCCAGGTAAAGGAACCAGATCTCACATGGCTGACCGTGGTTCACATCCCAGCCCCGGAAGCTCTAAAGACAGGCTGGGCACGTGTGCATCCAAATCCAAAATCCCGATAGGATGGGAAATGGAGGAGAAAAGATTGGAGCATGACCATGCATCATTGGAGATTGCTTTCTCTTTCTTTCTGGCAAGCTCAAGGGCCCTCTGGTAATTAAAAAAAAAAAAATCAATATAGTTTCCTTGGGGGAGATTCCTTTTTTTTTTTTAAAAGAGAGTTTTTTTTGTTTTTTTGTTTTATTTACTATAGGGCACATGTGCTCACCGGAGAGATAGACTGAAAGTGAGAAATCATCCCCCAGGCAGGGCAGGGGAGGTGGGGAATGGCCATGCCATAATCCCTTCTCTTCCATTCTCCTCCCAGGATCTGGGCCTGCAATTACATTCGCCTGGCATGACTTTCAAGCCACTGGATCTAGGACTCAAACCACAGTCATCCATATGGGAGTCCAGCATCATAACCACTACACCATCTGCTGGTCCGGGGGCGGGGGGGGGGCACGGGAGGAAATTCCGTTTGACTTTTGGGAGTCTCTGCACAGAAACACCTACAAAATATATATGATTTCTGTTAAATTACTGTCTTTACCCTTGTGATCTCAGTTTTCATTTAGTTCTCTAACTAGCATTTTAAAGTGATTAATGCAAAAAATGTTTAAAAACAATATTCTTAAAACTCTCTATTATAATGAAAAAAAGTGAGGTTCAGCTAACACAGGGGAAAGTTGCAAGAGTAGGGAGTCAGAATGTCACTTTTGACTTGCCCTTAGAGTTCACTAATATTCTCTGAACTGATTCATCTAATCATTGGCATGGTGATGTCTGTGTTGAGTTTAAATCTTAAAATCCCTAAATCCTAGTTCATATGTGGTAGGCAGACAGCAAGCATCGAGGAAGGATCTCCACACTGTTTCCTTTGAACAAGTTGCAGTTCTCCCACACTGATCAGCAGTACAAAAATAGCAGGTTGGCCTTGCACACAAATTATCATAACGCTACTTCCATGAAGGCCTCCCCCAGGCCCATTTGAAAGCAAAACAAAATTTCTCTTAAAAAAAAAAAAAGTTATTCTCAGAAGTTTCAAAATAAAACCAGTAGAATTAGAATGTAGCAACAAAGCAGAACAGATTGAGAAAGAAAAAGATTCTTAATCAAAACTGAAAAGTGCCTTTTCTCTCTTGGAGGCGTTCTTCTCTTCCTCCCCATTACTCATTTCAACCACCAAGAAAAAATAAAGATGTTCTTATTTGGAGGGTTCTTTTAATCAAGAACAATCTTCTAATATAAAATAAGATATATTGTCTTTGAACTTAGATGAACTTTTTATTACTGGCATCAAAACTGAGGGAGTTCCTGTAATTGATCTCAAGTTGGCAACACATCAGGTTCCCAGGGACCCACATTCTAATCCAATGCTTCTCAGACTTGTTCAAACATCAGAACCACTGAAAGAGCCTATTCAGACATAGAAATCTTCCACCTCAGAGTTCTGACCCAGCAGATATGAGGAGAGCTGGCAATTTGGATTTCTAAATGACCCAAGTAGTGACCGCTGCTATAGGCCTGGGACACGTGATATGAGAACCTCTGTTGTAATCTATATTCTTTCTCTGACACATAAGCAGAATGTGGTAGGTTCAGGGACCAGCAGATGATGCAATGGTTACACCACTGGACTCCCACGTAGTCGACCACTGTCTGAGTCCCAGAGTGGTGGCTTAAAACTCACTCCAGGCGTGTGTGCATGCATGCCCAAAATCCTGAGAGGAGAATGGAGGAGAAGGGATTGTGGCATGACCATCCTCCCTGGGGCATGATTTCTCACTTTCGGTATCTCTGTCTCTCTGGCGAGCACATATGCGGTACAGCAAAAATCTCTCTTAAAAAAAAATAAGAAAAAAAAAAGAAAGAAATAGTAGGCTTGGCATCACCACCCACCTAGGTCCTCACTTTCCAGGGTGAATTATATTTGCTTCTATACTTATATTAATGGTTTTTTTCCTCTTACTATAATGATGTAATTTAAATAAACATCATAAGAATCAATGAAACATAAGAAATCTTTCTTTCTATGTAGACTTAATAGAACTTTGAGTTGAGGAGGCAGGTTAAAAATTCCTCCCAAATCAGGACCAGCAGGTGGTGTGGTGGTTAAGGCGCTGGACATTCACTCCCACATGACCAGGGTTCAAGTCCTGAATCTGTTGGTTTGCTTTCTCACTTTCTCTCTCTCACTTTCACCCTCTGTCTCTCTATGGTCAAATTTTTAAAAATAAATAAATAAATAAATAAAATACAATAAATAATTGGGGCCAGCAAGTGGCATGGTGGTTAAAGGCGCTGGACTCCCACATGGCCGACCACGGTTCAAATCTCAGACCTGGTGGCTTGCTTTCTCACTTCCTCTCTCTGTCTCTCTGTCTCTCTCTGATCAAACTGGAAAATAATAATGATAATAATAATAAATAAAGTTAAAACAAAATAATTATTTAAAAAAAAAAATTCCTCCCAAATCAACCATGATCTCCACTGGAAATCCTTGAACCAGGTGGTTTACTAATGTCATTTATCCTCCAGACACTTGATGATGGGTTACACATTTGAATTCAGTGATGCCTAAGATAATTCAAGATGCCCAAAATTCTCCCGTTGCAATGTGCTTTCTCCCTCTCCTTCTCTTTCTTTCTCTCTCTCTGACTTTCTATTACTCTCTGGAAAGTACACATGCCTTCTGGCAATAAAAATTTACAAAACAAAAACACCACCAATAAACACCATGGGCATCAATGGCATACTGTTCAGTGGGGTGGAAAAGGATGAATGAAGAGGGAATCTCCACCTAATGTCCTGGCACAGACTGGCCTGACTTCTTTGGGAAACCACTGAGGACACCTTCTCCAAATGAGGTTCAGAAAAGGGTCCACACATAAGCTCTGTTTCTTCATTCACCTCTCTTGGACAAATTTATCGCCAACCCCTTTCCAGGTAGTTGGAGGGAGTTTCTGGGTGTGTAGACTGCATTAACTCCCTTGTTTCCTGACAGACAAGGGGAATGTCATTCAGCTGCAGTCCTCTCACCTACAATATGTTCTTATTAATCTGACTGCACACAACTATTAGAGATGGTGTCATACCTCTTCCGTTGCTTTCTCTCCCTCTTCTTCCTTAGGTTCATAAATTGAAAAGAAAAAAACATAAATTCAAATAAGTTTTAAGTTAAATTTAAAAATTAAGCAAACTATAATAAAATACAAACTCATCAAATAAACAACACATTAATTCCTCTATAAAAGATGTAAATAGTAAAGATATGATAACTTGATGTTTTGCGAGGTTCTTTTCTCCTCTGAAAAGTATGTCAGAGACATAAGGAGTTGGAAAAAGAAATGAGACACTGATATAGTGTTGCTTATTGGCCGAGTTTAGTGGGAGCTGACAGAGCACTTATTAGGCTCTCAGAGCCCAATGCAGCACTCACAAGCACTTCCTCCCTCTTGGAACTTGTAACATGCAAGAAGAACATCCACAAAGCATTTTCCTCCCTCTTGGAGCTCACAGTGTGAGGAACTGAGCTGAACTGACCCAAGGCTAAGCCAAGCCAAGACCATCGCCACTGAACCAGCTGAAACAAGGCCAGGACTAACTAGCTAAACAATGCAGCAGTAGCTGACCAGGTGCTCCTTTATCTTAAAGGGACTTCAGAAAATAGTGGTTCATTGCCAAAACCAAACTGTCACACATGCACATGTGTGTTACATGCAATGGTGTAAAACAGTGAATTCATATAACAAATGTGCAAGTGCAGTACAGCTAATCACATAAGTTGTTTACCCTGTGGCCTTCAAACATGGTAAGAGGTAAGGCAGCCAGACTAAACCATCCTGACTCCATTTGCAATACACTTGGTGAACCCTACTTACTTCATGCATTACATTTCAAGCTTTTGGAACATTATAAAACTGAAGGTATTTTTCCAACATTCAAACTCCTAAGAAATGTAATTAATTAGTAATACTGTTTAATAATATACCCAGAGTATGTCAAAGATCTGGGTAAGGTGTTCCCACATAGGAAAGGTCCTAGTTCATATCCCAGGACCTCCCTGAAGCTAGATACTCCCATGAACCAGGCCAACTGAGACTCAGGGGTGGTAAAAACATGATGACTCTATTGGGGTTGCCTGTCTCTCTTATTGTCTCTGTCTCTTTATGTTATGAAATAAATAAACTTTTAAAAATGTAAAACTAAAGCATACTAAAGAACTATAGAGCTATCTAGTACTACTCAGACACATATGCAAGCAATTAAAAATTTGATCAAAATATGTCTCTTCTGCCTTTATGCCCTTATAAGTATGTCTCTACTTCAACTTTGAACCAATTAATAAAAGTAAATCAAAAACTTTTCCTTTCTGGGAATGAAATGATGCCAGATTTCTGAACCATGTAGTATTCAAACACTGACTTCTGGTTAAAGAAAGAAACCTTCAGGACAAAAATGAGAGGGTCACACAGGCTCAGCCTTAGCCTCTGTTATACAAGCTGCCAACCCCTGGAATGTCTATTTCCCTCCGGTCAAAGAATCAGAACCAGGCTATATCTCCTTAAATACATGTTCTTTCAACTCTAAGAAGGAAACAAGAGCTTCTCCATCGCTTCTCCCAATGGCCTCATGACTACCTTCTCTGGGACCAGGTACATTATCTAAAGGAAGAGATGTGACTCCATAGAGAGTTCCTGGAAACTCTTAGCTCCTGAATCTGAGTGCTGAGCTCCTGGAATCATGACTAGGGACCTTGAAAACAACCTTGCTGTCACATATATCCTCTCTTACATCCTCTCTCCCTGTTGCTTCTTGGGACAGATGGGGACACACCAAGGCCACAAATTTCAGTGATTTGCTGAAGACCACAGGACAAGTAATCTACACAACTGATGTTCATTTGAGCTTTCTGATTTTGAATCCAGTGCATTTCCTATTTTTCCAAGCTGTCTCTCAAGATTAGTAAGAGAAAAGGCAAAATCACCGATGGCAGATTATAGAGGGTCCAACACACTTTGATGTTCCCTAATCAGGTCTCACATTTTTGGCCAGTTTCAGAACAATACCATCAGATTTCTGCAACTGGCACAGACATGAAAGCATGATTAAGCTGGTGAAGTCTGTGTCAGGCCAAGAGGGTTTTTCAGCCCTGGGAATCGCCAAATTCATCTTTATGTTAAACATCACTAGTGACACAGACCAGGTTTTAGTGCCCAAGTTACCTGCAGGAAAAGAGTCCAGCACTGGTTGCAATATTCAGACATGGTTTCTTTTTTTTTTTTCCCAATTTATTTTATACATTCGATCACTATATATCACATAGCTTATAAAGTGAATTTACCCAACATGAATACACTTCACATCAGTCCAGTTGAGGACACAAAACACGTTATGACCAACAGATAATAATCCATTTCTGTATCCCATAAATGTCTTTCCTCTCATTTTTCTCCTTAGTTTCTTTTCCTCACACTCTCCCCCTTCTCCCACCCTCTTCCCACACTGTCTCCAGTATCTATAACCATTTTCCAAAATTCAGGCATTGCTTTCACAGTGATGCACTGATTAAACCTCTTCTAAAGTTGCCTGATCCTGCTCATGTCTTGTCCATCCTCTGCCTTGACCACCATCTTCTCTCATCCAGGCTGCTGAGAGGAGCCCCTAAGCAATCACCATTTTTCTGTTCTCCACACTGTAGCCACAAATGTCATTCCAAAGGACAATAAACTCTGTCATGCTAACCTCATGTTTAGAAACGTCCATCTTCTCTACTTAAATTTATATACCTTAGAACTGCTGGAAAGCTATTCATATCTGATCCCCCACTTACTCCTAAAGCCTAAACCTCTCACCACTTTACTTCACCATACTGAATCATAAGCAGTTTTCTCATATCAGCCACACCTTCCAGGACACTGCTCAAAATATTTCCAAGGAAGACTTCTCTAATGCATAAGGTTGAGTTAGGGGACCCTCTTATCTGATCCTATAATTATCATTCAATTATCAGTCTTCCAGACTAATCTGGGTGCTCCTTGGTGATATGACCTATGTCTTACTCATTTTTTGGATCGCAAAACCTAGTGGTGCCTGGCACCAAGGTGTAAGCTCAATAAATATATGTTAAAGGGACCAGCAGTTATCGTATTGGCTATGTCGCTGGACTCCCATATAGTCAACCATGGTTCAAGTTCCGGACCCGGTGGCTTAAATTCACGCTGGGCACGTGTGTGTGCATGCCCAAGATCCCAAGAGGAGAATAGAGGAGAAGGGATTGCAGTGTGGCCATCCCCCCTGGGGGGTGATTTTTTTTTTTTCTTTTCTTTTTTTGGAGAGATTTTCGCTATAGAGCACGTGCGCTCGCCAGACAGACAGAGAGAGACAGAGAGATAGAAAGCGAGAAATCACCCCCCAGGGGGGATGGTCACACCGCAATCCCTTCTCCTCCATTCTCCTCTTGGGATCTTGGGCACGCATGCACACTCTCTCTCTGTCTTTCTGGCAAGCGCACGTGCCCTATAGCAAAAACCTCTCCAAAAAATAAATAAATTATACACACACACACACACACATATATATATATATATATATATGTATGTTAAACTGTCTGGATATATGAATGCCTGAAGTCTGTTAGCAACATTTTAAATTGCAAAGAACATTCCTTTTTTTCTTATCCATAAAAAATCAGATCAAAATTTATCATATGCAACACAGAATTATCATATAGTGTTTTATACCTTTCTAAAAATAATTATTTTTTAAATGTATCTAGCTGAAATAAATGTATTAATAAGATACACACTATCAAATTGGGGTTATCTTTATTTACAGCTATCCAGGAGGGCAGTAGAAGGTCTTATAGGAATATATATTTCAGGACCAGCAGTTAGCATAATGGCTATGTCACTGGACTCCCATGTAGTCAACTGTAGTTCAAGTTCTGGACCCGGTGGCTTAAACTCATGCTGGGCGCGTATGCGTGTGTCCCCAAGATTCCAAGAGGAGAATGGAGGAGAAGGGATTGCAGTGTGGCCATCCCCCCTGGGGGGTGATTTCTCACTTTCTGTCTTTCTGTCTCTCTGTGTTTTTCTGGTGAGCGCACATGCCCTATAGCAAAAAGATGGGCGCACAAGCCCCATAAAAAAAAAAATCAAAAAAAAAAAAAAAAAAAAAAAAAGGAATATACATTTCAATTCTTACAGGCCAGCTAGCAGCAATTATGAAGGACCTGGTACTCTTTGTCAATGTTTAAGTTGACATTCATGTCTTAAAAGATACGCTAAATTGGGAAAGTAATTTCTCAGAGAATTTATAAAAAATATTTAGCCCCAAGAGGTCAAGTGAGCTTTGAAGAACCTTGGATCTTATCATCGTTAGTTCTGCCAGATCATAAACTCCATGGGAACTGCAATCATGCTCACTGCTCCATCCCTAGTCCAGGAATTCTGCCAGACATGTGGCAACACTCAGTCTGTTGATAAAATGTTGAATGGATGCAAGTATGTAATGTTACTTTTGCCTTACATTCCTCTTAAGGTGAGATGGGATATACTGATTTTAAAAATAACTTAAATTTCCAATCTTAGCTCACAGAATTATAAAATATCAGAATTAGGCTGATCCTTAAAAATCATCTACGTACAATGCTTCTATGGTGGGCAAATAATAATGACAAAAGCATTTCTTTAAAGATAATTATGATTACCTGGTCAATTAAGCCAAGCTCTCACAATATCTTAAGACAAAAAAAAAAAAGAAGAAGAATTATTAACTTGAGGAAGCATACAACTTAAAATAATTCCATTTGTTTTGAGAAAGCCAGGAGGGGGAACCCTCAGAAAGGAGAAGGTGTAGAACCTTCCACAGCAGCTATTTTTGCTAAGAAATTGGCCAAGGAAGCAGGCTGCTAACATGGCACATGGCCAGAATGAAGGACAGGTGTCGGGGGTGGTGAGTGTCAGGCAGCAGTCAGGGAGGACAGGTGGCTAGTGAGGGAGGAAGCTGAGGCCAGCCCAGGGTGACCTGAGAAGGCAGCTGGCCTCAGAGCAGCTGGAGATGAGAGAGCAGGAGCAGAGTTTTCTCGATCCTCAGGCACTTCAGACACCCTGCCTCATACCCACTTGCTTCTCAAGAACTTCCCTAGCATCTGCCTCTTTGAAAAGACACTTTCCTCAAGATCGTTGGAGGAAGCCAAAAGGGGTGATTTATAATCATATAGTCAATCACACCAGGGGCTTAAAGATTTTCAGGTAGAACCATTGGGTTGGCAAAGAATATAACTTAAAATAATTTTATCTTTCTAGTAAAATTATTTTACCTTGATAAAAACTAAACACAAATATGAACAAGTTGCAGTCTTTCCAGCATTTTATAAACCTCTCAGTGAGCTGGACAACATTTCAATAATAACAATGCTCTGTAAGGCTTACCCATATTAGGAAGGTTCTGGATTCTTGTCTCAAGACCTCCCTGAACATGTGGGCACATACATACCCATGATCTGGGACTGGATATGGCTGAGAGTAGACCACAGCATGAAGACCTAGAGCTGTCTTTCTGTCTCTGTCTTTCTTGTTCATAGAAGAAATTCATTATTTTTGTAAATGCTTCAATCTGCAATCCCTTTCTTAGAGAATGTACCAAAGCTAAGTTGACCTTCTGTTTTCCACTTTACTTTTAAGGGGACTATTCACAAGCCTGTTCAGTCCTCCTTAGACCCTCCCCCTCCCCTATGTTTTCAGGTCAGATCCCATGAGGGTCCCTTTTTCCTTAAGTTAACAGGTAAGATATTCCTAGTCACCAAGTAAAGGTCTTTTCAGTGTTCACCTTCCTGACCACTCAGCCTGCAACAGGTGGAGAATATACATCTTGGCATCTTGTGTTTAAGAACCCTAGCGGCTAGGGAGGTGTCAGAGGAAGTTCACCTCAGTAAAGGAGATAATAATTTCTGTTTCTGTTTCTGGTTTTCTTTTAACCAATGTAAAATACATAGATAAATAATCTTCACCATCAAATGGAATAGTCTGTTAATCAGTGTGCGTGGACTAAGCATGACTGTAGGCTAGTAGAGATCAGATGAATATATTCTAGACTTAATAGCTTGCCTGGTTAGCACTCAGCTTAACATTGCCAGCTATTGGCCTAAGTTTTTGTTTGTTTCTGTTTTTTAACCACTGCATACTTTAAAATTATTTGTAACACATAAATGAATGCAGCTTTTAAAAACTAAATGGGGGGGGAGGTGATGTGGTGGTTAGGGCACTAGATTCCCATATGGTGTACCACAGCTCAAGTCCCAGAGACCTGGCAGCTCGCTCAGTTGCACGCACGCTTTCTCTCTCTCTCTCTCTCTCTCTCTCTCTCTCTCTCTCTCTTCAAATTGAAGAATAATAATAAATAAGTAAAATTAAATAAATAATTCTTCTAAAAAAATAAATAAGGTATGACCAGCAGATAGCATAATGGTTACATCACTGGACTCTCATGTAGTTGACTGTGGTTCAAGTCCCAGACCTGGCAGCTTAAAAAATTTATACCAGGTATTTTCTTTTCTTTTTTCTATTTATTCCTGCAGTGGGTATGACAAGTTCATAAATAAAAAATCTACCAATAATAACATCAAAAAATTCATACCAGGCACGTGTGCATATGTGCCCAAGATCTGAGAGAATGGAGAAGGGATTGTGACATGGCCATTCCCCAGGGGATGATGTTTCACTTTCTCTCTCTGTCTCTTTGGTGAGCATGTACACCCTATAGCAAAAATCTCACTCTAAAAATTTTCTTTAAATATTGCAGTACATTAACCTCCACAGAGACAGCACCAGGCCAAGTGTGTGCCAGGGCACTGGGCGACTCTGTGCCTCACAGAGGAAAGATAACTAAACATGGGCAAAGGAGATCCTAAGAAGCCGAGAGGCAAAATGTCATCATATGCATTCTTTGTGCAAACTTGCCGAGAGGAGCACAAGAAGAAGCACCCAAATGCTTCAATCAACTTCTCAGAGTTTTCTAAGAAATACTCAGAGAAGAGGAATACCATGTCTGCTAAAGAGAAAGGAAAGTTGAAGATATGGCAAAAGTGGACAAGGCCCGTTATGAAAGAGAAATGAAAACCTATATCCCTCCTAAATAGAAAACAAAAAAGAAGTTCAAGGATCCCAATGCACCCAAGAGGCCTCCTTCAGCCTTTTTCTTGTTCTGTTCTGAACATCACCAAAAAATAAAAGAAGAACATCCTGGCCTATCCATTGGAGATTTTGCAAAGAAACTGGGAGAGATGCAGAATAACACTGCTGCAGATGACAAACAGGCTTTTGAAAAGAAGGCTGCTAAGCTGAAGGAAAAATATGAAAAGGATATTTCTGCATACCAAGCTAACAGAAAGCCTGCTGCAGCAAAAAAAGGGAGTTGTCAAGGCTGAAAAGAGCAAGAAAAAGAAGGAGGAGGAGGAAGATGAGGAAGAAGAAAAAGATGAAGAGAATGAAGATGAAGATGATGATGATGAATAAGTTGGTTCTAGCACAGTTTTTTTTTTCCTTGTCTGTAAAGCATTTAACCTCCCTGTACACAGCTCACTCCATTTAAAGAAAACAATTGGAAATGTAAGGCTGCATTTGATTTTTTTTAAACGTACAGTGTCTTTTTTCATATAGTTAACACACTATCGAATGTGTCTTTAGATAGCCCTGTCCTGATGGTATTCTCAATTGCCAAAAGAATTCTCAATTTTGCAAAAAATAAAATTAAATAAATAAAAACTGAATAAGGTTTAGGGGCCAGCAAGTAGCATGATGTTAAGGCCCTGGACTTCCTCATGATTCACTGTGGTTTGAGTCCCAGACCCACAGCTTGAAAATCATGCTAAGCATATGTGCATGTGTACCCAAAAGCTCAAGAGGATAATAGAGACGGGATTGCGGCATGCCCATCCCTCCAGGGGTGATTTCTCACTTTCCCTCTCTCTAGCTCTCTCTTTGGTGAGCTCACATCCTCTATGGCAAAAACCTATTAAAAGATAAAAAGAAAAAAACTGAATAAAAAAGCAACCATGCTACATACTTGCTTTGGATATTGCACTGCCGCTAAATGAATGCCACCCTTAAGAGAAGTTAAGTAAAGGTCATGCAGGACTCATTATTTCTCCAACTTCCTGTGAGTCTACAATTATCTCAGAATAAAATATTTTAAAGTGTTTTACTACTTCTTATAGGAAGTATGGCTGAATACCAAGACAGGAATTCGTGTTTTGTTATCTCTACGGCACAAACCTGAGCAAGGGGAGTAGGAGTTATTATCTCTCACTTATTTGTTCTGGCTCAAAGAAGAAATCATAGTATCAGCCTTGGTTTACAAAACCATGGGCAAATCAAGGCAATGAAGCCAAGTGGTCCCTGAACAAATAGACCTTGAGGTTTAGGGCTTGGAGTTCCTGAAACTGAAACAGCTGGACTAAGGAGAGAAGAAGGAGAAGTGGGTTTTCCAGGAGTCATGCTACCCAGGCCCCTGGCATACAGAAGCAGAACCAGGGCTGCTGGGGCACTCACAGCACACAGTGCCACCAAGGCACTCTGTAGCCAGAGGACCTGCCATTGTGAGAAGCATGTCCATATCCAGCCAGAGCAGAGAGCCTGATTCACCTGAGGGACCAGCACTTAACAACCCTATCAGGGAGCAGAAAGGCTATCACACAGACAAGCACCCTCTCCCAGCCCAGTCCCACCAGTGGCTTCAGGATTACCATAAAACTCTAGATAGGAGAGACCTCCCAGACACTTCACCCAGGTTGAGTTTCCTGTCTGCCACAAGGTGAAGGCCTGAGACAAATACAGGGGCATTTAGGGAAAAAAAAAAGAAAGGAGATATTCCTCCCCTATGAGTCCAAGGAACCAATCTCTACCCACCTGTACTCTACAACCCTATGGAGTGTGGGTTAAACAGGGAGGCACAGGGAGCTGTTTAACCACAACCAGCCAGGAGGAGCAAAAGTAAGAATCCATGAAATCACCTCAAGATGGTTTTCAACAAAGTTAGAGTTTCTATTTAAAAATCCATTTAAAAATCTTGATATTATCTGAGTTATAATATCAAGATGAAATTACTAGGATATGTCTAGTATTTTGAAAATCAATATTCAAAAGATGTAACTGGTCTTTCTGTTAGCTACGTATAAGCCTGTTTACAACTGAATGCACTGTGGGGAAGGATGTCATTACATATAGCCTGAGACAGTCTTCCAATCTCAGCCTTTCAGAACTAACCCAAAGACCATGAAAACAAACTAGAAGGCCCTTTCAGCATGAAATAAAGCATTCTAAATGCCAGATAGTTCTTGTCTCCTTTTTAAATGTTGAATTTCAATCTATTTCCATAAGTATTCATAAAGCTAATCGTGTCACTATATTATTTTTCATCTGATGATACTGACAGGTCTTGGGGGGTTTTTTCTCATTTATTTGAATTAAAGCAAAGAGCACGTATCACTTGTCTAATGAGAAGAAGTCGAACCTGTCTTTACATACATGAAAAGAGCAAATAAAGAGCCTTTTGCTCAAAAACTGAACCTGAACTCAGGCACGCAGAAGGTAAGTGATCTTGGAATACAAACTTCAGACACTCCCCCTTTGTGCCAGGTTTCTAAGATAAGACAACTAAAAATATTCAAGATGCCATTGGACTTTTTGTTTTATGAGCATTCTTATGGCCCAATTACATTCATCCTTTACCTTCTATCTGTAGTTATACCTATGCACCCAACTCACTGTCTCCACACTTCACTCTGGGTGACAATGACCATGAGGTCAATCTGCTCCCCTTGAAGAATTCAGCCACTCACTGTTGTACAGGACTCCTTGCTATAGCTTTTTACCAACGTGAAGCTTTGACAATCACATAGTTCCCCCCCACACACCCATTCATCTTGACATCTGTAAGACCTTGGTGCACATATTCTGGGAAATCTGGACATTGTGGCACCTGGCAATCATCCTCAACTTCAACCCAAATAAAAGTTTTTTCTTTACTTGTTTTGCCTCAGCATTTCTCTTAAGTCAGCTTGTAGAATAAATATTATGAAAGAATTGGGATTTTCAGAGGAAAAGAAAGAAATTAAAACATTTAATGGACACAAAAATGAGAGGTTGGCTGTTGATAATGTGTATGGGACTATCTTTGAATGGACTAGTATGCAGTGAATTCATGCTGGGTAAATTCACTTTGTGTGCTGTAAAGATGTACAGCGATTAAATGTAATTTTTTAAAAAAATCTACCAAATAAAAATTGGACAAAATGGACAAACAAGAGATACAGTTAGTGAAAAAAATGGGATTTTATAAAATGTTAGTATATTCATCCAAAATAAAATAGATTTCACATATAGTCATTTCTCCATCATAGCCCTGCAAAAGTAAAAACAATCTTTTTTTTTTTTTTCTATCAGGAGTCACAATAGTTTACTTTGTCAAGGGCTCACAATTTTTTTTATTAATTAATTTACTTACATTTAGTCACATCACAATTTTAAAAAGTAGTAACAAAGAGCCCCTTTCCAGGTGCTGGATGACTCAGCACTTCACAGAATTAACCCAGCCCAATGAATTAGCTCAGAGAAGCTGGAGCCCTGCCCTGCTCCCAGTAGCAGTATCTGATTATAAACATGCTGCTTTCCTGTGGTCTCATGGGAGAAAGAGGTGAAATATAATGTTTTCCATCTGTCTCTATGTCTTAAAAGAAGCCACCTAATTTCTTTTTTAAAATATATATGTATTATTTACATTTAATCACCATCCATCTTTACAGTGTACAAAATTTCTCCCAGCATGAATACAGTGCATATCAGTCAAGACAAAGACATTGTCCTATGCATTATCATCAGCAAATAACCTATCATTTTTGTGTGAATTATATGTAGTTTCCCCTGTTCCCCTCTCTCCCCCATTACCTTCCCCTTATTACCCACTCCCTATTACCCCCAATCTCTACTATCACATTGCCTTCCCTGCTATTTATAACTTCCAATCTTTCCGTTTCTGCTGTAGAGCTCAGACATTCTAGTATATATTGAGGAGGGACATACAAAGTGTATCTTTCATAGTCGGGCTTGTTTTGCTTAGCATTAAGTGTTCCACATTCGTCCACTTTGTATCAGCTGTCGGGCTCTCATTGTTTTCTTATGGCTGAGTAATATTCCATAAAGTACATATGCCACATTTTTTTTCAATCCACTTGTCTATTTTTGGACATTTGGGTTGATTCCATGTCCTAGCAATTGTAAATAATGCTGCAATAAACATGGATGTGCAAGTGCTTTACTGGGTCATATGTTAGTTCTATTTGTAGGTTTCCGAGGAATCTCTATATCATTCTCCACAGTGGTTGTACTAATTTACATTTACACCCACAGGGTAGAAGAGTTCCCTTTTGACCAGAGCCCCATCAGCACTTATCATCCTGTATTTTTTTTAAATTTTGGCCATTCTGACTGGAGTTAAGTAGTATCTTATTGTGATTTTGATTTGCATTCCCCTTATGATAAGCTATATAAAGCATGTTTTCATATGCTTTTGGCCATTTGTATGGCTTCCTTGGAGAGTGTCTGTTCAGTTCATTTTCCCTTCTTTTAATTAAATAGAGTTTTTTTTCAGGTAAACTGTTTGAGTTCCCTATATCAGAGGTGTGGTCCCTTATTGGAGATGTAGTTCGCAAATATATTCTCCCACTCTGAGGGCTGTCTTCTCACTCTAATTATTGTTTCTTTTGCTGTGCAGAAGCTTCTCAGCCTAATATAATTCCATTTGTCTATTTTGGGGACTACTGCCTGTGCTTTGGGGATCTTGAAGAATTCTTTGCCTACTCCAACAGTTTTCTCTGTGTTTTCCACCAATAGTTTTTATAGTTTCAGGTTTTAGATTTAGATCCTCAATCCATTTTGAGTTGATTTATTTTTAGTGATGAGAGATAAGGGTTCAATTTCATTGTTCTGCAGATGGATATCCAATTCTTTCAGCACCATTTGCTGAAGATGTTTTCTTTTTCCCACTAGATTGTCTTGTGCCCTTTGCCAAGGATCAGATGTCTATATGTTTTGGGGTTTACTTGAGGGCTCTCTATTATGTTTCCATTGATCTACCTGCCTGTTTTTGTGCCAAAATACTGTTATAATTATCACAGCTTTGTAATATGTTTTGAGGTGAGGTGCTTCCTACTTTATTCCTCTTGCACAGTATTACTCTGGCAATATGAAGCCTTTTATGATTCCAGACAAATTATATGACTGTTTTTTCTATCTCTGTGAGAAATATCTCTGGTCGTTTTATCGGAATTGCATTCAATTTGTAGATTGATTTGGGTAGGAATGACATCTTGATTATATTCATTCTTCCATTTCAGGAACATGGGATGTTTTTCCACTTTTTGTATCATTTTTAATTTCTTTTTCAAATACTTCAGAGTTTCCCTTGTAGAGATTGTTGATATCTTTGGTAATGTTTATTCCTAGATATCTTATTGATTTTGTGGCTATGGTAAATGGTATTGCTTTCTTCAATTCTATCTCACTTTGCCCATTGTTGGCATATAAAAATGCTACAGATTTTTGTATGGTGATGTTGTATCCTGCCACTTAACTGTATTTGTTTATCACTTCCAGGAGGGTTTTGTGTGTGTGTGTGGGGGGGGGGTTCTTTTGGATTTTCTATGTATAGCATCACATAATCTGCAAATAAACATAATTTCACTTCTTTTTCTGTTTGAATGCCTTTCATTTGACTCTCCTGTATGAATGCACTGACTAGAACATCCAGTACTATTTTAAAAGGAGTGGAGAAAGTGAGCAGCCTTGTCTTATTAAAAACAAAAAGAAATAAAAAAGCTTTCAGCTTTTCCCCATTCAGTATGATGTTAACTGTTAACTATGGGTCTGTCATACATGGATTTTATTATGTTGGAGGTATGTCCCTTCTATGCCAATTTTGCTGAGAGTCTTAATCATGAAGGGATGTGTATTTTATCAAATGCTTTTTTCTCCATCGATTGATATAATCATACGGTTTTTATCCTTTTTTTGTTAATGTGATTTATTACATTTATTGTTTTGTATATGTTGAACCATCCTTGCATCCCTAGAATAAAGTCTACCTGGTCATGGTATATAATCTTTTTAATGTGTTGTTGAATACAATTTTCTAGTATCTTGTTGAGAATTTTTACATCTGTAGTCATCAGGGATATTGACTTGAAGTTTTCTTTTTTTGTTATGTCCTTGTCTGGTTTTGGAATTAGGATAGTAAAGGCTTCATAAAATGAATTTGGGAGGATTCCTTCCTTTTGGATTTTTTTTTAAGTGGGACATAGAAAGGGTTTATTATCAGTTGATAACATGTACAGTATTCTCAACTGGACTGGCCTGAGAAGTATTTCATCCTGTTAGGTAGTCTTTTTACAAGCCAAATGATATATAGTGACTGAATGTTTAAAATAATAATAATAATAATAATAATAATAATGTAACAAAATGTATTTCTAAGGGGTGGTTTTATGTTATGTTCCCTCCAGCTGTTTATAAGAGTTCCGGCTGCCCTTTCCTTTGCCAACACTTGGTACCATCACTCTTTTTAATGTTAGCCATGATAGTGAGATGCAGCACTACCTCACTGTTGTTTTCATCTTCATTTCCCTGTTGACTCTGAGATTGAGCACCTTTTCATAAATTATTGGCTTTTATTTGGGTTACTTTACCTACCTTCTTGGGCACTAATATTTGTCTTTTCCCTCTCTGAATATTGTCTTAATTTCAACACAGTTTATCAGTCTCTTCTTACATGTATCCTGCTTTACAAATCTTTTTTCACCTCAAGTTCATGAAGATTGTCATCTAAAATGTCTTCGAGAGGTTCTTTAGTTTTACCTGTCACATTTAAACCTAGAACTCATCAACAATTTACTTTTTGTGTTTGATTGTAGAAATCATTATTAACTTCTTTTTATGTATACAGTTAATAAACATTGTGTCTAATATTTTTCTTTATGTATAGTCAATTGACCAGCTATTTGCTCTGAAGTGCTGCTTTCAAACAGTTTGAGGAGAACTGGGGTTAGTTCTTCTTTAAAAGTTTTGTACAATTAGGAAGTAAAGCTGGATACTGGAGGCAGTGTGGGAAGAGGGTGGGAGATGGGGGAGAGTGAGAGGAAAGGAATCAAGGAGAAAAATATAGAGATAAGACATTTAAGGGACACAGAAATGAAAGATTGTCTGTTGATGATAACATGTATGATATCTTTAACTGGACTTGTATAAAATGTATTAATGTTGGGTAAATTCATTTTATAAGCTATAATGATATACAGTGATTGAATGTATAAAATAAATTCTTTTAAAAAAAGAAAAAGGAAAAAAGAAAGCCATTGGGACCTTGGCTCTTCTTTGTTGGGAGACTATTTATTACTGATTCAGTCTCATTGCTTGTTATGGGTCTATTCAAACTTTCTATTCCTTCCTGGTTATCTTGGTAAGTTATGTGTGTCCAGAAATTTGTGCATATCTTCCAGGTTTTCTTTTTCATTGGTATATAATCACTCACAGTATTCTCCGATGATATTTTGTATTTCTGTTATGTCTGTTGCAATAAGGTCTGTTTCCTTGCTAATTTGATTTATCTGGTTCCTTTATTTGTTCTTGACTAATCTAGCTGATGGTGTGTCAAATTTTTTAAATCCTCTCAAAGAGTCAGCTTTTGGGTTCATTTCTTTTCTGTATAGTTCTTTTATTCTTATTTCATTTATTTCTGTTCAAAGCTTATTTCTTTTATGCTGGAAGTTTCTAGGGTTTTTTGTTGTTTTTCCAGTTCCCTGAGTTGTATCATTAGGTTGTTTATTTTCCACCTTTCTGCTTTTTGCTTGTAGGAGCTAATTGCTATGAACTTCCCTCTTAAGACATTATCATTGATTTCTATGAATCTTTTTATTTCAGTCTTAATTTATTATGTAGTTGTAAAGTCATTCAGGAGCAGGTTGTTCAGTTTCTTTCCATAAATTTGTATATTTTTGAGGGCTCCTTCTACAGCTGATTTCAAGTTTGATTCCATCATGGTCAGATCAGATGCTGGATATAGTTTCTATACATTTGAATGTGTAAAGGTTTATTTTTTGCCCTATCATGTGGTCGATCTTTAAGAATATTCCATATGGGGATATGAAAAATTAGTATTTCGTGGCTGTTGAGTGAAATACTCTGTAAATGTCTGTCAAGTCCATTTCATTTATGGTATCATTTAGATCTTATATATCTTTACTTTTTGTCCAGAGTAGAGAGTGAGGTGCTGAGATCTCCAACAATTATTGTGTTGCAGTCTATCTCTTCCTTGAGATCTAACAGTCTCTTTTTCATGCATTTAGGTGCACCAGTGTTGGGTGTATAGTTTTTTTATATATATTTTATTTTATTTTATACGTTCAATCATGTTATTTAGTTTACAAAGTGAATATTTCAACATGTGAACATTTCTCCCTAGTCCAGTTGATAAAACTATAAAACTGTCAACAGATAATACCACATTTCTTTGTCCCATTAATGCTTTGCCTCTCTATTTTTCTTCTAAATGTCCTTCCTCAGACTCTATTCTTTCACACACCTATAACTGGTATTCACATCCATTTACAAGTCCTTTTAGACTACATAATGTCCTTCTTTGTCTCTTCTTACACCTTTCGTCTTAAAGTCTATTTTGCCTGATATCATTATTGAAACTCCAGCCTGCTTTTGGCTTCTATTTGTATGGAATATCTTTCTCCAGTTCTTCACTTTTAATCTATTTATGTCCTTATCAGTGAGGTGTGTTTCTTTTAAGTAGCATATAGATGGCTTCTTTTTTTAATCCATCAGCCAGTCTGTGTCTTTTAATAGGAGAATTTAATCCATTGACATTCAGTGTTAGTATTGATATTTGCAGACTTATCCCTATCATTTTATTAGCCATTTTCTAGGTTGTTCTTTGTGCTCTTATTCCTGTTTGTCTTTCTTTAGTTTTCTTGATACAGTACTTCACTCAGTCTTCTTGTGGAGCTGGTAAAGTATTGGTGCATTCTTTCTGTTTTTGTTTATCTGAGAATACTTTTATTTGTTCTTCCTATTTGAAGAATAATTTTGCTGGTATAGTATTGTTGGTTGGAAATGCTTTTCTTTTAATGTTTTGAATATATCTTCTGATTATTTCCTTGCCTGTATTGCTTCAGTTGAGAGGTCTGATGTTTGCCTAATGGGATAACATTTATAAGTAACTTGAAGATTCTCTCTTGCCATTTTTAGAATATTGTCTTTGTCTTTGATTTTTACCAATCTGGCTATGATATGCCAGGGGAAGATCTTTTTATGTTGATTCTATTTGAAGTCCTTTTTATGTCTCGGGTCTGAATTTCTCCATGTTTTTCTATATTTGGATAATTTTCAAGTAGTATGTCATGAAAGAGATTTTCCATCTCTTTAGCAGTTTCTTCACCTTCTGGAATTCCCATTAGATGGATATTTGAGTATTTCATAGTATCTAGAATTTCCCATGTTATCTTCATTTTTGTTGTTGTTGTTCTCATTCTTTTAGTTTTCTGGTCTATGTTGGAGACCTTGTTTTCAAGGTCAGAAATCCTTCCTTCTGCATGGTTCAATCTGCTGTTAATGCTTTCTAGGGAAATTTTAATTTCTTATATTGTATTCTTCATTTCCAGAAGTTCTATTTGATTGCTTTTTTTTTTAAGAGTCTCTGTCTCTTTAGATAACTCCTCTTTCATGTCCTGGAATGATTTTCTCATTTCCTGGAATCAATCTGTTTTCTCTTGAATCTCATTGAGTTTTGTCACTATAAATGTTTAGAAATCTTTTTCTGACATTTCTGTGTATTCCTGTGTATACTTCATTCACCTTGAAGAAAGTTACCCCCTTGTTTTTTCATGTTTCTTCAAGATCTGTGCTGGTCATCTGCTGCAGTGTTCACTTTTCCCTATTTATTGGAATAGATTCTGTAGAATTGGGAAAGGGAATTTCACCCTTAGTTATCAGGTGTGTTGCTATTGGAGGGCTGTGTCTCTCAAATCAGAGCAGTTAATGCTGATGCAGGTAACTTTAGGTGGTTGGCTTCTCTGCCAAAGTTTCAGCTCTTAATGAGGTAGGAACAAGCTAAGGAGAGATAGCTTAATGAAGAGCAGGGGCTGGAGTGCCACAAATTCCAGATAATCCCAGAGGCTGAGGAGGCCTGCCGAGATCAGGCCCACATCTCCGGTTGGGTGGGTTGCGCCCAGATCACAGAGAGCACCAGGCAATGGAGTCAAAGCAAACTAATTTCAAGGAATCAATAATTAATACCACAAGACCACATTAGGCAACTTACACAAGGGTAACATTATAAAATGTAGATTTTTTCCACCATAAGACAATGATACTGTCACTTATTTAACTTAAAAGTTTTATTTCTGAATTATTCAGGCTGCCATGAAACCTCATCTAACTTCTAGGTCAAAATTGAAGATTTCGTCTTTCTTCAAAATAAAACACTTCAGTTTTAAATTATCAACATCTTAAAATAACAGTCTATTTAAAAAATTAGTCTAAAACTGAGGTAATTTAGTGCCCTGAACCTTCCCAAATTTAAATTCCTTAAGATAAAAACAATTCATTGTCCAACCCCACACTCCTGCTTTCCACCACGTGGTTGTCTCGGCCCTTCTTATCCACACCCTATCTACTGAAGATGAGGGTCCACTGTCTTAAAAACTGTCCATATGTCTCCTGGAATTAATAAATCTTTAAGAAGCAAACCATCAGAGTTTGATAAACAAAATATCTACATTTGGCCCAATGGAGAAGTCCCCTGAAATTCTCCAGGGAGGCTCAACCTGATGCCATACCCCACCCATAGTCCTACCAGGCTCCCCTGTAGTGGGGCCTCAGAATTCCTTAAATAAATGGTCCATCTGATCCCTCATTATTTTACCTGGGCACTTACAGAACCAGTTACCTTACTCCAATCCTTCTCCATATCCTGTTGCTCCTAAATGGGAACCCCTTTACAATTAGATCTTATGCCTTCAATGGGACCTGCTATTTCCCTGACTGGACTTGGATTGAGTGTCAGTTTCCTTCCCCAAAGCTTCTTGTTATCCTCAGGTTCCTGCTGGTTTCCCATAAACACATCCACCACCTTGTCTGTTTCCCCAACATGCAGGGCTCTTAGATGAGTGTATACTCAGAGTCTATCACTGGTCTTAACCTAACCATAACAACACAACAAATTATTAAAGCCTTGTCTAGCTGGTTCCCTCCAGGCCTGGTATCCAAGTCCTTGCTTTGACTTCTCTTTAGTTCTCTCTGCACCTGGACCACAGCAGTCAGCATGTTAATGAAAATTATCTGCTTCCTCCTGGCAACACTCTCAGCTTCTCATTTCTATTTTCAGTGCTAAGTGCACAAACTCTAGCACAACTACAGGCACCTGATAGAAGTCCAGACGTGCTTATTGAACAGAATTGAATCCAATGGAAACTACCATGATGAAAGCAAACACTCACATTCTTTTCAGATTCAGGGAGGTTGCTCACATCTTCATTGCCTTCTTTTTGTGCCTCATTTTCTCCACCTTCTTCAGTTTTCTCTGTTCCCTGGTCATAAAGGAAATCCAGAATATCACTAACTTTAGATAAGCTCCCTAGAAAAACCAGACCACACATGCTATAGCTTTTTTAATTAGAAAAACAGTACATAAATGAAGCGAACACAGACCTCCTATTTATTAAGCTATTGAGCTACTACGGCCTAGGATCGCCAAACCCCAAAATTGCTGATAGGACCTATTCATGTAAGTCAATATCTCTGACTGATATACATGGTAGAGTAAAAATCTGCCTTAGTGAGGAGTTTCAATTCATCCATTAAAGGCTTATGAAAAGAACATCAAAGAATTCAACATTTACACAATGTTTGTTTTCTGTTGCTTGTAGGGAAGAAGGCTTTATATCAGAGATTAAAGATAGGTAGATATACAGAGAGACACAGATAAAGAAAGACAGACAAGGAAACAGACAGGTAAACATAAGGACCAAGCAGACATTCTGAGGACACTGGTATCAGGGAGATGATTCAGGACACCAGCCCTTACCTCTGTGGAACTTGGTGCCTCTCCCTCTACATCGCCATTGGGAAGGGATGCTGCTTCCTCAGGTGATTTTGTCACCTGCATTATATAAATCGACAATGTTTGAGAATTTTCTTGAGGATAATAGCTTCTATCCAATGTATTTTAAATATTCAAATTATATTTGTCTGCTTCCTTTATTTTATCTTTACAACAACACCATAACTGAGAAGATAACTGTCATTACCACGCACAGTTTAGGGATAAAATAAAAGCAGAAATTACATTTCCTACTTTATACTCTTTTAACTTCTGAAGTGATTCCTAGTCTTTCAAAATATCAGGTATTTTGAGATCAGCAGATGGCATAATGGTTACATCATGGGACTCCCACACAGTTATAACTGCAGTTCGAGTTCCGGACTTCGCAACTCAAAACGCTCACTGGACACGTGTGCATGCATGCCCAAGATCCCAAGGGAAGAATGGAGGAGAAGGGATTGTGGCATAGCCATCACTCCTTGATCTCTCTGTCCCCGTTTCTCTGGTGAGCACACGCACTCTATAGCAAAAATCTCTCTAAAAATATATATGTATCAGGTTTTTTCAATTGCAAAAGCACTTCAAATTCATAAGTATGAATTAAGTCACACACACCCTCCAGTCCCACCATCCTATGATAATAGTATTAAAAATTTGATATTTATTTAACTCTACCCTAATACATAGAGGCTATTTTGGCGAGTTGTTTATTATTTTTTTTTACTTTTATGTTTTTTAAAACAGAAATAGAAACACTATGTACAATCTGATTTTTTAGCTTCATATATCATGCACATTTGCCCACATTAATTCATATGGTTTAAATTCATTCTTTTTAACATCTGTTTAATATTAAATGCATATAGTAATAATTTATTCAAACATTTTCCAGTTGATGGATGTTCGGAATGCTTACATGCTTGTACCTTTTCAAACAACACTACATTACACTGAATAAAATGGGGAAGTTATTTTAATTCAGTTTCTTTTCAACAAGTTGATAGCATGGGCCAGACAGTGAAGTAAGACATAAAGCTCTGAGAGGCAGACCCATGTGGGAAGGTTGTCAATTTGCATCCAGAGACTTTCCTACGTATGTCAGGCACATGTATGCCCATGATCTGGGGCTGGCTGAGGCTGGGGGATAGATTTTGGCATCAAGAACCTGTCAAAGATGCAATCTCTCTTTCTCTCTCTCTCTCTTCTGCTCTCTCTCCCTCTGACTCTCTCACTCATGGGATAAATAAATAAACTTTTTTTAAAGTGATAGCAATTTACACTCCAAATAATAATAAGTGAATGTCTTCTTTTCCTTTCTCCTTATAACCAATGTTTCACATTTGCCAATATGTTAAAGAGAAAATGAAATTTTGTATTTGTTTTCATTTACATTTTCCCGATTACTGGACAGTAAGAGCAAATCATTTATGAGTTTTAGCTACTTATATTTCCTGCTCAGATAACTGTCTTCAAATGTTTTTCCAATTTTTACTTGAGCTGTTTGTCTTTCACTATAAAGTTTATGAGGTTCTTTATGTGATAAAAAAAAAGTAGCCCTTTGTCACATGTTACAAATATTTTTTCCATCCTACATGTTTTTACAAATTTTCTTGTATAATTTTTTTCATTTTTAGTCTTTTATATGAATAAAGTTATTGAACTTATATATTCTCTAAAACATAGTTCTATTACTTTACGTGGTTTTTAATATCTGGAGCATTAATCCATCTGGAATTTAATTTTACATATGATGTAAGGATCTAAATTTGTTTTCTTTTAGATAGATGCCAAATTATACCTGTACTATATATAAACCATAATCTCCCATTGAATTAAGATGATATTCTTGCCACTTGTTAAAATTATACATATATATAATGTGTGTGTGTATCTGTTACTACACTATTCTGTATATAAATGCATAAATATATTCATAGATATGTTTGTTCCATGCCAATATACTACTTTTATTGCTGAAGCTATTAATGTAAATTTTAATAATCAGAAGGGCAACCTTCTTTTTCAAAACTTTCTTGGCTCTTCTCAAACATTTAGTAATTTAATTAATTTTAAGGTAATTTTTCTTAGTCACCAAAGTTAAAAAATTGTTTTTTGTTGAGATAGCACTACATACTTTTCTTAATTTACACAATTTACATTTCTTATTAATAAATCATCCTATCTAGGAACATTGTAAGGCTCTGTTTCTTCAATATCTATTAGTTTCCTTCAGAATAAAATTAAATCATGTTCTTCATAAAGGCCCTATATGCTTCTGATATATTTACTCCTAAAAATTTTATAGATTGTCATCACTACAGTGAATGTAGTCTTTTCCTTTTTACATTTAACTTAACTGCTCATTATTCTTACTATAAGTAAAAACCATAATTTTTGTATGTTGTTCTCTCATCTAGAAATCTAACAAACTATCTTATTAATTCTAATGGATTTTACAGGAGTTTCTTGAAATTTTAGGCATGAATGACATCAGATACAAATAAAGATTTTATAATATCATACATATTTTATGTGTATGAAACTCATTTCATCTTATTACATTATTACAATAATTACAACTTTTAAAGAAATGCTCAATCATATGATGATAATAGGCATGCTCATGTTGCTTCCAATTTTAATATAAATGTTTCAATATTGCAGGTTTGATTGTAATATTTACAGTTGTCTTTTTTTATTGCCAGAAGGTGCATGCACTCTCCTGAGAGAGAGACAAAGACAGAGAAGGAGAGAGGGAAA
>NW_006160088.1:102783-115325 GCF_000334495.1 Tupaia belangeri chinensis | reverse complement strand
GAGAGTGCACTTCCTACTGGAGTTTAATTATGCAGCAATTCCTTCTTTATTCCTTTATCTTATTGAGATTTTGACCACACATATGCATACACCTACCATGGGCTGGCCCTAGAGTTGTCTTTTGTTGTTTTGTTTTGTTTTATTTTGGTTTTGCTATAGGGCACATGTGCTCACCAATGGGAGACAGAGAGAGGGAGAAAGTGAGAAATCACGCCCCAGTGGGGATGGCTATGCCACAATCCCTTCTCCTCCGTCTCCTCTCAGGATTTTAGGCATGCACACACACACGCACCCAACATGTTTTCAAGCCACCAGCTCCGGGACTCAAACTGTGCAACTGGCCATGTGGGATCCAGCACCTTAACCTCCATGCCACTGGCTAGCTCCCTATAGTTACCTTTTGATAATTGTTTCTGTTTTGTTCTGTTTCTTCCTTTTTTTTAAAAGAATTATTTATTTATTAATTCCATTTGCTATCATTATTTTTTTTTAATTTGACCAGAGAGAGATTAAGGGAAAGTGAGAAAGCTAGCCGCCAGGACCAGGACTAAAACTGCAGTCAGTCATGTGAGAATCCAGCACCACAGAGTGAGAGAGAGAGGGAGAGGGAAAGTGAGAAAGCAAGCTGCCAGATCTGGGACTTGAATTGCATTCGGCCCTGTGGGAGTCCAGAGCCCTTAACCATAATACCACGTGCCAGTCACTGTTTTGTTCTATTCTTAATTGCCAAAGGGTACATATGCTTATCAGAGAAAGAGAAAACGCACCCAATGGGGCATGGTCATGGCCCCAGTGACTTGAAAAATACACTGGGCTCATATGTGCAGATGCCCAAAATTCCAACAGGATGGAGAAAGGAGAAAGACTGCAGCATGACCACACTCCATTGGGGGTGCTTTCTCCCTCTTCCTTTTTCTCTGTCTCTGCTTCTCTCTGTCTCTATTTGGTAAGCACATGTGCCCTTTGGCAAAAGAAAAAGAAAGAAAATAATCTAGATAAAACTGAAAGTGTACTGAGTATTATATCAACTGACAACTAGTGAGGAGTTTTATCTATTTTGCTTGTCTATTTAAGCTTTATATACACACGCTTTTTTGGAAAATACATATTTCTGAATACATAAACAATTTAAATATATTTATAATCATATATAAATTATATACATACATGCAGAGACACAAAAATACACACTTTCTCTTTCTCTCTTATTTAATTAATTTTAGCTTTTTTTTTTTAACTTTCAGATTGTGCATACACTCATCAGGGAGAGAGAGAGAAAAAGAGAAAGCACCACCCCTCCCAGCAGGGCATGGTCATGCCACAATCCTTTTGCCTCCAATTCTCCATCCCATCAGGAATTGAGGCATGCACACACATGTCTAGCATGTTTTTCAAGGTGCCAGGGCCAGGATTCAAACAATGGTCAGCCATGTGGAATCCAACTCTCAGCACTTAGCCACTGTATTATAGAGCTGGTCCTGCGCTTTTCTTATTGTTTTATTCTACTTTTTATTTTGCTTTTCTTTTTCTGCTTTTTTTTAAGTTGGCATTTATCTTGCTAATATTTTTACCTTCCTTTAATTCATAAGAGTATTTAAAGTTACTAATTTCCTCTGAACACGGCCTTAACTTTATTGGGATTTGGATATGAAACAGTCTCTTGGGCCGGTCCCACAGTCTAGTGGTTAAGAGAGCTAGATCCCATACAGCCAGCCATGGTTTCAAACCAGCCCAAGCGACTTGAAAAACACACTGGACATTTGTATGTGTGTGCATGTCCAAAATCCTGAGAAAGTGGAGAAACAGAGAAGGAACTGCAGCATGACCATGCCCCATTGAAGGATGCTTTCTCCCTCTAGCTAGCTCGCTCTCTCTGTCTCTCTGATCTCTCTCTGGCAAGCATACATGGCTCTAGCAATTGAAAAAGAAAAAAAGAAAAGAAAGAAACAAGACTGAAAAAAATGTAAATCCTTAGGAAACATAGAATAATAACAAAAAATGGGGACCAGCAGATGGTGTAATGGTTATGTCACTGGACTCCCATGTAGTTAACCACCATTCAAGTCCTGGACTCAGAGGCTTAAACTCACACTGGGCACATGTGCGTGTGTGCCCAAATTCCCAAGAGAAGAATGGAGGAGAAGGGACTGTGGTGTGGTCATCTCCCCTGTGGGCTGATTTCTCACTTTCCCTCTCTCTGTCTCTCTCCAGTGAGTACATGTGCCCTATGGCAATAAACCTTAAAAAGAGAGAGAGAGAAAGAAAGAAAAGCACCATTGGATTTGAAAATATTCTTAATGACCCTTCACAGAGTGAACTAATGGGAGAGCTGCACTTGATGGTAGAGTACAAGCTAGGTTTATTGTGACACATGTGCCTGCTATGGAAGTGGTGCTACGTGTTGTTTAGGTCATTTTTTTACTGTAATTTCATGTACACAAAATTAAAAGTACTGACACCTGAGAAGTTTTGCCTAAATAGTATCAGTCATCATTTGAAATTATCTGGGTCTTTTGTTCACAGCTGTGAGACAGTTTAAAGCACTAAAGGGAAATTATCTTAAAGTTCCTAATTTATATTAAGACAATAACTTTCTTTGTCTTAAGAAGAAAAGTCTGCTTATGAATATTATAAAACTACCTGCAGTTTTGGGACCAGCAGTTGGTGTAATGGCTATGTTGCTGGACTCCCATGTAGTCAACCGCAGTTCGAGGCCTGGGCCAGAGCCTTAAACTCACGCCGGGCGCGTGTGCATGCGTGCCCATGATCCCAAGAGGAGAATGGAGGAGAAGGGATTGCAACGTGGCCATCCCCCTTGAGGGGTGATTTTTTGCTTTCTGTCTCTCTGTCTCTCTCGGTCTTTCTGCTGAGCACACATGCCCTATGGCAAAAACCTCTCAAAAAAAAAAAACTGTAGGTTTTAATTCAACCCATTTTCTAGATATGCCATATATTTAATTTTGAATAATCATTATCAGCATTTGAGTCTTCAGACTTCATAAAAGCATTTTTTGGAATAAATATTTGTAATTGATTTCATTGACAACACTTCAAATTGAATACAGCATAAGATATTTATACTTTCATCTTGATTCAGTATAGTCCATTAGTATTCAGAAGTAATATTTGCTGTATTGAAGCTATTTTAGAATTACTGCTATTTAATTCTTTCAGGTTTAAAAGTATAAATTCAGAGATTTTGACCTTGGGTTTTTTTTGGAATAAAATAAAGCAACCAGCAGATGTAGGTGAAACTGTTGTACTTCGCAGATTTAATATGTATTTAATGTATTACCAGCAATACTATTAAAGAAATGGAGTAAGACTCCTTTTCTTTGTTCTTCATTTATATATTACAAGATGCTTAAGTTTTAAAAGTTATTAGAACACTCTCATACATACTGTGCATTCATTACCAAATTCTATAAAAATTTACTTAAAAATTTTTTAATGTAGTAGGCTCTATTTTTGTAAATTGAAAATGAAGTATTTGTAAATGACACCTTATTCTCCCTGCCTGAACTTACAGAATCCAAAAATTCTTATTGAATCTGTTTTAATTGGAATATATGTTTTACTTTTTTTTGGAAGGAGATTTTTGTGATCAGGTGTGTGCGCTCGCCAGAGACACAGAAAGCAATAGATCACCTCTCCCCCACAGGAGAGGTGGGAGGATGACCATGCCACAATCCCCTCTCCATTCTCCTCTAAAGATCTTAGGCATGTACACATATGTGACTGGCATGAGGTTTAAACCACTGGGTCCAGGACTCAAACTGCAGTCGACTATGTGGGCATCCAGCAATATAACTATTACACCATCTGCTGGTCCCATATATTTTACTTTTATGGCAACATAATTACATGCATATCTTCAGTAAGAATCTGTCTTCTATCTTACCAGGGCATAACTGAAAACATCAGATATACAACTAAAGCCTTTTCTGGAATATCACATTAAGAATGATGTTCATTTCATCACATGTGACCAGATGCTTTTAGAAAACTAAGGTTGACCTTAAGGAGCCAATGCCTACTTACAAAGCCCTCCTGGGAAAACTGGTCTGCTAACTGGCCTAGTACAGCCTGCCTAAGACAAAGCAGTAATCATTTTATAGGCATATATTTCCTTCATAATTATAGGGCGCCTATTTTTAGCTTAAGCAAGATTAATTTTCCTTGCTGACACTTCTCCACAATGTTGTTTACTACAATATGACACTGTGACAAGTAACATCATTTCCATAAATCAGGTGTCTGTCTTTTCAAAGGATACTTTAAGTACTTTCCCCTGTGTGCATGCATAAACACCTGTAATCCCAAGCAATGCTGACAGCACCCAAGGTTCTAGTACAGACTGTGCTAATTAGTGGGATATATTTGTACAAATCACTTAAGCATGAACTTTGAGTTTCTCCTCTGGGAAGAGAAGACTAGACTAGATGGCCTTTTAGGTGTCTCTAAGCCATGCTTTATAATCTCTCGGCCATTCCTTTCTTCTATGTAAAAAGAATTTCATGCAATATGATAATACCTCAGCACAAATAAGGGCAAGATCTAAAAACTGAGATTAGCTATTACAAGAAAAATGTGATAAGATGAAATGTAACAGAGACTGAAATAGATTTACATATACTAGAATGGCTAGACCCCAAAATATGATTTAAAAAAAAAGCAAGTTAAAAATAAACAAACCTGTCCCACTTAGATTCAATTAGAAGATAGTATGTTTCAGTTCTTGAGATGTTCACCCCATTTCTCCCAAATGTAAGAACTTTCTCTTCTCTGAATTGTGCCCTCCACTCCCATAGGACTGAGGATGTGAGACTGGACCATGTCTTAGTCTACACTCCACCTGCTGCTTGATTCAAGATGGTGTCAAGCTCTTAGGATGAAAGTGGTGAGAAAAGTTCAGTGTCTTCTCTGAAGTGGTACAACCTTGTACTTCTCTAACTCTCAGAATGTTACCCCTATGCCAGCTTTATTGTGCTGCAGCTGGGGAGTACTGGATGTATGAAATTTGTAGTTTTGGAGTAGAGTTCCTCTCACCTTTTCTGTGCTGTGGAGGGCTCTAGAGTAACTCCCAGTTTAGATAATTGACTCATTTTTTATTTCTCTAAGCTGAGATACAGTACTCCAGAAAGTTCCACAATCTTATTCTTGCAGCTATTGGTCACTTCACTCTACTGCTGAAAGTGCAGTCATTTATCCAATGTTGTCTTTCTTCCCAGAGAAATGTGCAGTGGGTGTTTCTATTCAGCCAACTTGATTGTCCTCCCAGAGATGGGTTTTAAGCATTAAATTTCCCATCTTCCCAGGTCACAGTATCCTTAATAATGCTACCTTTATTGTCCACCAATACTTGCCTTACAAGTATCAGCTTCTGAGGAACTGAACGTGGGTTTGGCCACTGGCCTGGACCTGCAGCTAGTTTGGTTACAAAAAAAGAATGTACTCAAAGCCAAAGCCAAAGCCAAAGCCAAAAAAAAAAAAAAAAAAAAAACTTAACAATAATAATAATAATATCTCCAGAGCATTTAACTAACTTTGGCTTTTTAATTAACTACAACTTTTAATTTCAGAGTTGAATATCTATGACTTACAAACTATATTTGACCCTGAGGATATAAATATGAAAAACATTATAGATCCTATGTCTTATCTCTAACAATCTTTTATATTGCTGTCAAAGTCATAAGTTTTGTAAAACAAACATCACTCTGCACTGACCTTTATTCATCAATTCTCAGTGCCAAGAACAGCAGTCCAGACATAGAAGGCTTTTCACAATATCATTCTTGCTTACCTTTTTTGCCTTATCTCTTGTCTTTAATTGTTTTTTAATCCATGAACAGTATTCCATTTTGTATATACTCACTCTTATACCCTGGCTTCTACTAAAATCGCTGCATGCTAACTCAAGTATGACTTCACTTGAATGGACTATCCTCTTTTAAATTTCATTGCCCTCACATGTCAGTCTATCTTACCAAAGTGTTTTTTTTTTTTTCACTCACTCAATCCTATTAGCTCTTTAAGCACCAAATGAGATATCAACTCTTTTTTTAAATTTTTATTTGTTTTCTTTTTTTTTTCTTTTTGGAGAGGTTTTTTTTTTTTTTTCAGTGTTTTTTGTTTTTTACTATAGGGCGCATGCGCTCGCCAGACAGAAAGAGACAGAGAAACAGAAAGTGAAAAATCAGCCCCCAGGAGGGATGGCCACACCACAATCCTTTCTCCTCCATTCTCCTCTCAGGATCTCGGGCACGCACGCACACGCGCCCGGCGTGAGCTTTAAGCCACCGGGTCCAGGATGCGAACCATGGTTGACTACGTGGGAGTCCAGCAACATAGCCATTACGCTAACTGCTGGTTCGCCCCCCCCCTTTTTTTTTTGACCAGAGAGACAGAGGGAGAGAGAAAGAAAAAGGGAAAGCTGCCAAGTCCAGGACTTGAACAGTGGTGGGCCATGTAGGAGTACAACACCTTAACTACCACGCCACCTGTTCAGCCCCAAAATATCAACTCTTTTAGAAGACCTATTCTGAGGCCTGAGAATTATAGCTCATCTTCATATTCATATTCATATAGGCAGTCATTATATATACTGTAGAGTATTAATATCATCTAGCCCCCTAGACCAAAATTTCCTTCAGTCAGTCAGCTCAGTGTCTGATCACTATGTGCTCAAATAAATTTTCCTAAAAGAATAAATTGTTAAATAAATAACACTAGAGGGAGGTGGTCATATGTCTGTCTTCATTTCTTTAACTATTATTATTTATTTCTTACTAACATATAATAATTATACATATTTATGGCGTGCAGGGTGATTTTTTAAGCACATGAATTTAATATGTAGTGTTCAAGTTGGGGTAATGCATTTAACTTTGTGTTGGGAACATTTAAAATTCTCTTTTATATATTCTAAAAAATATAATAACTACAGTTACCCCATTGTGCTATAGAACACTAGAATTTATACTTTTTATCTAATTGAAATATTGTTTTTGTTAATCAACATCTTTCCATCCTTCCTTCCCCTCTACCCTTTCAGTAACCACTACAGCATTTTCTACTTTTATGAAGACAGCTTTTTTTAAGTTTCCACATATGAGTGAGAGCAGCCATTTTTCCTTCCGTGCCTGGATTATTTTACTTAACATAATGTCCTCTTGGTCTATCTATGTTACTTTAAATGACAGGATTTTATTCCTTTTAATCATAAGCAGTATTTCTTTTTATACCACATTTTCTTCATCCATTCATCTCTTGATGGACACTTAGGTTGCTTCCATATCTTGGCTACTGTACAGAGTGCTATAACAGATACTGGAGTGCAGATATGTCTATTGCGTAATGATTTCCTTTTCCAGTTGATACTAGATGTAGCTAGTAGAGGGATTGCTGGATCATGTGGTAGTTCTCTCATTTTTTGTGGCACCTCCATACTGTTTTACATAATGGCTTTACTAATTTACATTCCTACCAATAGTGTAAGAGTTCCCCTTTCTCCATATCCTCACCAGTATTTATTATTTTTTTTACTTCTTTTCTTTTCTTTATATTCAACCATGATATATCATTACATCATACAAAATGAATTCTCCTAGCATGAATTCATTGTATATTAGTCCAGTCAAAGATATTACCATACACATTATCATCAACAGATAATTTTCCATTTTTGTGTCCCTTAAATGTTTTGCTTCTTTCTTTTTCCCCTTGATTCCCACCCTCCAACTCTGCCCCACTTCCCATCCTCCCACACTGTCTAGTATCCACAGTTGCTCTCCATGCTTTTATACCTTTCAGTCCTTCAGTTTCTGCCATAGAGTGCAGACATTCAGTATAAATTAAGTAGTATACATATAGTATACATTAAGAAGCATTCAATGCCTCTTGTTTTTAAAGAATTATTTATTTATTTCCATTTGTTATTGTTTTTTTTTTCCTTTATTTGATGAGAGAGAGGGGGAGAGAGAGAGAGAGAGAGAGAAAGGGAAAGTGAGAAAGTAAGCCACCAGGTCCAGGACTAGAACCATGGTTGGCCATGTGGGAATCCAGCGCCCTTATCCACCACGCCACCTGCTGGCCCCTCAATGCCTCTCTTTTATAGTCTGACTTTTTGCTTAGCTTAAATCTTCCATATTCATCCACTTTCTATCTAATGCCAGACTCTTGTTTTGTTTTTGTGGTTTTTTCATGACTGAGTGGTGGTCCATAGTGTATATGTACCACACTTTTGCAATCCATTCATCTGTTCATGGACATTTGGGTTGGTTCCATGTCTTAACAATTGTGAATGATGCCACAATGCATATGGATGTGCAAGTGTTTTTCTGACTGAGTGCTCTCCTGTCCTTTGAGTAGATAAACTAGGAGTGAAATTGCTGGATCATATGGTAGTTCTATCTGTAGGTCTTTGAGGAACCTCCATATTGTTCTCCATAGTGGCTGTACTAATTCATATTCCCACCAACAGCATAGCAAAAGAAACAATAATTAGAGTGAAGAGACATCCTAAGAATGGGAGAATATATTTGCAAACACTCCACCAATAACCAAAACGTACAGGTAACTCAACCAGCTTACTCCTCAAAACAATAATAATAATAATAATAATAATAATAAATCCAACTAACAAATGAGCAAATGAGCTGAACAAACCACTTTCTAAGGAAGACAAATGAACACCCAAAGAGCATATGAAAAAATACTCAACATTCCTTATAAGAGAGATGTAAATCAAAACCACAATGATATACCACCTAACCCCAGTCAAAAGGGCTAATATTAAAAAAATTAAAAATAATAAGTGTGAGCCAGCAAGTGGTATGGATGTTAAGGCACCAGATCCCACATGGACTTCTTTTTGAGTCCCAGACCTAATGGCTTGAAAATCATGCCAGGCATGTGTGCCCAAAATCCTGAGAGTGTAGAAGGGATTTCAGAGTGGCCAAGCTCCCTGAGGGTGATTTCTCATTTTCCCTCTCTCTCTCTCAGTTCCTTTCAGATGACTGAAAATGTCCTGTAGCAACAATTAAAAAAATAAACTTATAGTTTATTTTGAAGTCAGGTAATGAGATACTTCTGCTTTGTTGTTCTTGCTCTGTTGCTTTGGCTATCTTGGGTCGTCAGTGATTCTACACAAATTTAATGATTTGTTGTTGTTGTTTTTCTGTGAAGAATGCTACTGGTACTATGATATCCCTTGAAGAGGTCCTTTTTATGTTGAGTTTATTTTGAGACCTTTGGGCTTCCTGGATCTTGATATCCATTCTTCTTTTTATAGTGAAGAAAACATTAAAGATCTTACTCCCAAATTCAGGATCAGCAGGTAAAACATATAAAGTTTTCTGACTAAATTATATATCCTTTTCTACTGGAGTTTCTCTTCATTTCATATTGAGTAAGAAAGATTACAGATGAGGAAGAACATCAGGATTGGGGCCAGCAGGGGCAGTTAGGAAACGTGGACTCCCACATGGGAGTGATGATTAGAGCACTGGACTCCCACATGGCAGACTGTGGTTCGAATCTAGGAGCTAGCAGCTTACTTTCTCACTTTCTCTCTTTCCTGTCTCTCTCTAGTGAACACAAGTGACCTCTAGCAAATTAAATAATAATAATAATAAATTATTTTAATTAAGTAAATAATTGTTTAAGAAAAAACAAAGAAGAAGAAAAAGAAGGAAAATCAGGACTACCAAAGCCCCAATGAGAAGAGAGGTAAAGTCTAGAATTCATGACTGTCTACCAGCATACACCATATCCTTGGGAGAAATGCAAAAGAAAGGAGTCTAGAAAGTAGGATGTCCCTACACATGAAAAGGCGAGTCATTTTTCTCAGAGGGATAAAAATGAAATTTTCTATGTTGATCAACTTGTATCAATTTATTTTATTTCATTTTATTTATTTTTAAAATAATTATTTTATTTAACTTTACTTATCTATTTATTTTAATTTGACCAGGGAGGGACACAGAGAGAGACAGAGAGAGTAAGCAAGAGAAAGTGAGAAAGCAAGCTGCCCGGTCTGGGACTTGAACTACTGTCAACCACATGGGAGGGAGTTCAGTGCCCTTAACCACTACACTACACCACCTGAGGGTCCCACTTATCCAATTTTTTAGAGAGAGATTTTTGCTATAGGGCACATGCATTTGTCAGAGAGACAGAGAAACAGAAATCAAGAAATCACCCACCTGGGGGGCAGGAGGGATGGTCATGCTGCAATCCCTTCTCCTCCATTCTTCTCTTGGGATTTTGGGAATGCATGTACATGTGCCCAGCATGAGTTTTATGCCACTGGGTCCAGGACTCAAACCATAGTCAGCTACGTGGGAGTCCAGTGGTTTAAACACTACATCACTTACTAGCCCAAATTTTATTCTCTTTTGTTGTTGTTTGACATATGAGATTGGGGACCAGCAGTTGGTGTAATGGCTATATGACTGGATTCCCATGTAGTCGACTGCAATTTGAGTCATGGACCCAGTGGCTTAAATTCACACTGGGCACGTGTGCATGTATGCCCAAGATCCTGAGAGGAGAACGGAGGAGAAGGGATTGTGGTGTGGTCATCCCCCCAGGGGGTGATTTCTTGCTTTCTGTCTCTGTCTCTCTGTCTTTCTGGTGAGTGCACACGCCCTATAACAAAAACCTTTCCAAAAGAAAAAGAAAAAGAAATACGAGATTCATCCTAGACACTTTGCACACTAGAAAATAAATTTATGTACTCTATATTTTCCAAAAAGCCCTCAAAAGTTCTTTGTTTTTGTTTTGGGTTTTGTTTTGTTTTTTTTTTTCTTTCTCTCTTTTAAAACTTAAAGCAGCTTTAGACACAGTTAACATCGTACAGGACTATTTATCTTTCTGTCTTGAAATAAATTTTAAGTTATTTTCTTTTCCATTTAGTGCAATTCTTCTCAAGCTTTGACTAAGAAATTGAAAGCTATGAACTAATAAGAGTATAGGCAATATAGCATTGGCATATGCTTATCACTCAATATTTTTCCAGTTCTTCAGTGTGAAAATTTTGAACACAGAAAAGTTAGAAGAATGAACCAGATAGATTCAATGCTAACTTTTTTCATATATGTCTTAGAAAACTTGACCCCTAAATATTCCAGCATTGCCTACTAAAAATGAGATCATTCTCTTACATAACCCTAGTATTTTTTATCACATCTAAGAAAATTAAAAATAACTACCTAATGCTATCTAATATTCTATTTTCAAATTTTCTGAGTTACCTGATATGAATATTTTACGATTTACTTTTTTTAAGACTTGAATTCTCTCTCTTTATTTATTTTTTTTTTGAGAAGTTTTTGCTATAGGGCACATGCGCTCACCAGTCAGACAGAGAGAGACAGAGAGATAGAAAGCGAGAAATCACCCCCCAGGGGGGATGGCCATGCCACAATCCCTTTTCCTCCATTCTCCTCTTGGGATCTTGGGCACGCACGCACGCACGCACGCACACACGCCCGGCGTGAGTTTTAAGCCACCGGGTCCGGGACGCAAACCATGGTTGACTACATGGGAGTCCAGCGACAAAGTCATTATGCTAACTGCTGGTCCCAAGACTTGAATTCTCTTAAGTTTTATTAATTACATTTGTTTCTCATAACTTTTTAGCCTGTTTGAATCTGGAGCAGTTCTGCTTTTTATTTCTTTTTCATAACATTGAATTTTTAAGGGTCTGAGTCAGCTATATTGTAAAATTTCTCCAATTTTTGTTTTGTGTAATTTTTTTCTTTGTAGTCATTTAACTTACCTCTCTTTTTCTCTCTCTTTCTATGGTTTGTATACATCATAACATGAAATTAAAGATTGGATTAGATGCTTGTTAAAATGTTCAAGAAGAACACTTGACAGCTAAGACTATGTACTTCACATTTGTAACACACCACACAACACATGGTATCACTGAATTCCGCAAACAGTGATGTTAGGCTTGGGTATTTTGTTAAGATTATGACCAACAGATTACTTTGCTTAAGTATCAGTTTCCCCTTTGAATTTAGCTAGCAATATTATGGGAGAGATGATACATTAGCATAGAAAATCTGTATGGTTCCTCTGAAAAGCAAATTTACCAAAAACTTTTACCAATAATTTTACTATTTATGGTTTATTGATGCTACAATCAATTATTACATTGAAGAATGCAACAGGGTGGGTTTTTTTAATTCTATCATTTCTTTTATTTTGATTTGTGAAAAAGAGTTTTCTCTCAACAATCGGGGATAAATTATAGATTCTTGCTAAAAGAGTAAAAAAAGATTCTGAGATCCTTTTAAAATATTAACTTCAAAGTAAATCTTGGCAAGATAATTATCTCTATTTGGGGCAAATGAGTTTTTTTAATTTATGTTAGATTTAAGGGTAGTCAGCTTCTTTCTTTAAATGTGCTACCTATAGGGGCCAGCAAATGGTATGATGGTTAAGATGATGGACTCCCACATGGTCAACCACAATTTGAGTCCTGGACCTCGTGGCTTGATTTCTCACTTCCTCTCTCTCTCTCTCTC
>NW_006160088.1:86592-102692 GCF_000334495.1 Tupaia belangeri chinensis | reverse complement strand
TACAGAGCCTCACCAAATCTATCAAGTTATATAATTTTCTATGAGTATTTTGTTGTTGCTGCTGCTGTTGTTTTTTGAAAAAGTTAATAAAATTTCCATGATGACATCATTAAAATAGCAAGTTATAGGGCCAGCAGTTGGCATGGTGGTTAAGGTACTAGTCTCCCACATGGCCGACCATGTTTTGAGTCCCAGACCTGGTATCTTGTTTTCTTACTTTCCCTCTGTCTCTCTGTCTCTGTCTCTTTCTGGCGAGCATACATGCCCTTTAGTAAATTAAATAGCAATAATAAATAAAATTAAATAAGTAATATTTTTAAATAGCAAATTGTAGAACATCCCATTAAAATATGAGAATTAGGCATTAAAAATGTAAAACTGGCCATCTACAGGTGACACAGTGGTAACGAATGCTCCATGATGCTGAAAACCAGATGGGTGGTCCCAGATTCACGCCCCAAGTTTTCTCAGTACACATCAGGCATGTGCACATGCACCCAAGATCCCATCTGGCTGAGATTGGGGCTAGGCTACAGCAAAAAGCTCTTAAGATCTGCATCTCTCCTTCTCTTTGAGAAGAAATAAACTTTAAAAAAATGTTTTAAATACAAAGCAACATGATATCTTCCTTGTGAATAGATATACACAAAATTCATGATGTTGGTGACCACCAGGAAAGGAGGAAAACAGGAATAGGGAAAAAAAACAAAATGACCTTATAATTTCTCTGTAATTTATTAATAATTTTTTTTATGTTTTTGTCATAGGGCACTTCCACTCATCAGAGAGAGGGAGAGTGGGAAATCACTCTCCAAGGAGGACAGCCACACCACAATCCCTTCTCCTCTTAGGATTTTGGGCATGCATGCACATGTACCTGATTTTTCAAGCTGCCAGGTCTGGGACTCAAACCAAGATCAGCAATGTGGTAATCCATCTCCTTAACCACCACACCACCCACAGGCCCCATGTGAGTTCTTTAATGGAAGCAAATATATCACATGCATTTCAAGAAACATAAACATTAGTATTTATCAAATAAGTCTTCGTTACAGTTGTTAAATACAAGCAGAGCAAGTGGAAAGTGGGAATAGGAGGCTCTTCTCTTTCAGGATGTGTATTTTCTATATAGCTCTCTTGTTTTCAAAATGTTCCCCACTTTAATTGACATCATGCCCAGGAGGTCATGTTCCCTCTGATTCAACTTCTACAGATACTAAAACTGCTTATTTAGGAGGGACTAGTCACCTGTGCTCCAGGGACAGAGAAGGAATCTAAATCTCCTGCTTCCTTCTTCATGTCTCTCTTTGTAAGAAATTAAGTTTTAGATTGGGGAAGTAAGTAAATTATTACTCAACTATTGCCTTTCCTGCCTTCAAAAATTGTAGAAAGTTGTGAATATATCCCAAAAAGTAGAAAAAGACAAAAATATGGAGGATGAGAGAAAAAAGATCTAAAAATTGGAAAACTGGTTCAGGAGACCTAACATTCCATTTTTTTATTTTCAAAAAAAAAGAAAATGGGGAACCAGCAGTTAGCATAATGGCTATGTCACTGGACTCCCATGTAGTCGACCACGGCTCGTGTCCCGGACCCGGTGGCTTAAACTCACACCGGGCGCGTGTGCTTGCGTGCCCAAGATCCCGAGAGGAGAATGGAGGAGAAGGGATTGCGGCGTGACCATCCCCCCTGGGGGTGATTTCTCGCTTTCTGTGTCTGTGTCTCTGTCTGTCTGTCTGGCGAGCGCACACGCCCTGTAGCAAAAACCTCTCCAAAAAAAAAGAAAATGGAAACTTAAAGGGAACTAAACTCGCGTGGAAACAGTCCCCCATTATTTCATCATCTTCTCTTTTTTATTATTATTTTATTTTTCAATTACCAGAATGTATGTGCATTCGCCAGGGTAAAACAGGAATAGAGAGGAAGGAGAAAGCACTCCCTGAGGGGATATCTTCATCCCTCTATCCTTTTTCCTACATTCCTCCATTCTGTCAGGATTTGGGAGTACACATACACAAGTGCCCAGTGTGTTTTTCAAGCTGCCGGGTCCTGGATTCAAACTGTGGTGGACCATGTAGAATCCGCACCCTTAACTATCAGGCTACAGGGCCATTACAGGGCATCTTCTGATGTACAAGCTTTATGAAAGGTCTTCTGCTTTTCTAATCATCCTTGTGGGACCATTTAACCTTTCCATGTGATTTTAAAAATAACAATTTTTAACTCCCAGTCACTGTGGCACAACAGTAAATGCAGTGCCCTACAAAGCTGGAAGTCACATGGCTAACTGCAGTTTCAGACCTCCAGGTCACCCTGAAAATATGCTAGGCACACAAGTACCCAGGATCTGGAAGAGCCAGAGGGCTGGAGAAAGGAGATGACAGTGTGGTAAAAACCCTACCAAGGGTTCTCTCTCTTTCTCTCTCTCTGTCTTTCTCTCACGAGTGTGCATAAGCATTCTGTGCCATAAAAAAACATTTGATATTCAAAAAACGATATTTCCAAAGAGAAATTAAAATACACATAGATAAGGGGAATAAGTTCAAGAGTCCTGTTGTATAACATGGCGACTATAGTAAATAACACCATATTGCATTTTGAAAATCATCAAGAAAATAGTTTTAACTATCCTCACCACAAAAAAAAAAACAAGTATGTGAATTAATACACACATTAATCCGCTCAGCTGTCATTCCACTATGTATTTGTATTGTAAAACATCATGTTATACATGACAACTATGTGCTGTTTTTGTCCGTTTAAAAATAAAATATCAAACAAAAAAGAAAAATATGCATTGGGTTACAAAGATGCACTTAAGACAGAAATTCATCAGACCAAATTCCCTCTTAAAGTATAATAAAATTAGAAACAAATTTTTAAAATAGAACCTAATGGTCCTAAGATTAAGGAGATTAAGTATACTCATCTCTGGAAAGTACAGCAAAGCTGGTCCACCGTGGTATGGTCAGATAAATGTAATAATCCTCTCAGAGAGCAATCCACTGGCACGTTTTAAGTCCATTAAATTCATGCATTTTTGTCTCACTAAAAGACTACTGAGAATTTATCCTAAGAAATATCCCTACAGAAACAACACTTTATCATGGCAACAATCACTGCAAAAATATTTTTAATAATAATTTTAAAAGATGAACTGCCAAAAGCTCAAAGACACAGGCACAGGAGACCAGCAGTTAGCATAATGACTATATTGCTGGACTCCCACGTAGTCAACCGCGGTTTGAGTCCAAGACCTGGTGGCTTAAACTCACACCGGGCGCGTGTGCATGCGTGCCCAAGATCCCAAGAAGAGAATGGAGAAGAAGGGATTACGGTGTGGCCATCCCCCCGGGAGGTGATGTCTCGATTTCTGTCTCTCTGTCTCTCTCTGTGTTCCTGGAGGGCGTGAAAGAAAAACCCCTCAAAAAAAAAAAAAAAAAAACCGTACAGGCACAATAAAGAAAATTACGGCACATCAGCAATGACCAGCAGTTGGTATAATGATTATATCACTGGACTCCCATGTAGTTGACTGTGGTTCAAGTCCCAGACCTGGTCGATTAAACTCACACCAGGCATGTATGCATGTGTACCCCAGATCCCAAGAGGAGAATGGAGGAGAAGGAATTGTCACATGGCCATCTCCTTGGGGGGGTGATTTCTCGCTGTCTCTCTGTCTCTCTCTCTCTGTCGAGTGCACACACCCTATAGCAAAAACCTCTCCAAAAATAAAAGAAAAAGAAAATTATGGCACATCAACTTGATCAACTATTATACAAGCTATTATTAGATGACCATTATGAGACTGTACAGCAAAAACATGTTTAAGAGCTAATAACTAAAAATTTTAAATATAGGAATGAGCAAGTCAATTATGATACACCAGTGTGATAGAGGAATAGACAAAGTTTTAAATGATTCTATGAAGACTATAGATATACACACAAACACACACACACGCACACACAAAACTAAAGAATACTGCAAGGGAAAGAATGAGGAAAACATGATTCCGGACATTTTCTATAAATGGGGAGAGGATATGCCTTTCTGCCACCTCTTTGTCCCTTCTGTTTATTCTGACTCTAGGTGCGAAGAGCAGCTCTGAAAATGTGACCTTTGAGAAGTTAGAGAAAAATTCTCATTTCAAAGTTTTGCCACATTATTATTGGCCAGGGATAGACAAGTTCCTTTTGTTTAGAAAACCCTTTAACAGGGGACCAGAAGATGGTATATTGGTTAGGTCATCCATGGTTCAAGTCCCAGACCCAGGAGTCTAACATAGCTGGAGTCCCAGACCTGGCAGCTTAAAACTCATGCTGGGAGAGTATGTGTGTATGCTCAAAATCTTGAGAGGAGAAGGGACTGTGGTGTGGTCCTACCTCCCCTGAGGGGTGATTTCCTGCTTTCTGTCTCTCTGTCTCTTTCTGTGTCTCTGGAAAGTACACGTGCCCTATAAGGGGAAAAAAAAAAAAAAAAACCTCTCTAAACAACAACAACAAAAAAAAAAAAAAGAAGAAGAAGAAGAAGAAGAAAGAAAACGAAAGAAAAGAAGAGAAACAAAAAAAAAGAGAATCCTAACAGGCCGTTAGTGGTAAAGATTAGCCTTTCCCCTCCCACTACCTACTGGTCAGAGTCTGAAAGGAGGAGATTAAGTAGTAGGATTATGCGCAATGTCTACTGAGAGTTAGAGTACTTGGATTAAGAACAGATGGGGAGACCAGCTAGGGGTGCTGCATGTCATTCCACAAGGCAATCTATTTTTTTTAAAAAGAGATTTTTGCCTTAGGGCAAATACACTCACCAGAGAGAGACATTGACAGTGAAAGGGAAAGTGAGAAATCACCCCCCAGGGAGCTGGCCATGCCACAATCCCTTCTCCTCCATTCTCTTCCTGAGATCATGAGCACGGACACACACGTGCCTAGCGTGAGTTTCAAACCAGCAGGTCTTGGACTTAAACTGCAGTCAGCCATGTGAGAGTCCAGTGACATTACCAATATGCCATCTGCTGGTCCCTCATGAAGCAACTTTACAAGGAAATGTTCTTGGTTCAAATTTGGAGATTTCCACTGAGCACAGGCTTGCCCATAATCTAGGACTACCTGAGGCTGGTGATAGATCACAGCATCCAGATCTGTTGGGAGTTCTGTCTGCCTATCTATCTGTCTCTCTCTCTCTCTGTGTCTCTCTCAGAAGAAGAAATAAAGAACAGAGATGGGAGAATTGTCCAGAAATTAGGGAGGAGAGAAGAAGCTAGGGAGCTGGCAGCAAGCATGGAATAAGTAGGGCACTTTTTTTTTCATTTAATTGTTATAAATCTTTGCAGTGTACAATAAGGTTTTTCTAAGCATGTATGCATGCATGAATGTCAATCAAGTCAAAAATATTATCGTATACATAATTGTCAACAGATAACTTTGCATTCTTAGATCTGTTAAATGATTTTTTTCCCTCAGTCCCACCCCTCCACCCCCTATTATCCACATCTTCTATACAGTCTGGTACCTATACTTGCTCTCTCTGGTATTCTATCTTTGAACATTGAAGTTACATTTGGTGCATATTGAGCGGGGATATACGATGTCTATCTTTCATAGTCTGTATTGCTTTCTTAGCATTATACCTTCTATATTCATCCACTTCACATCAAATGACCAGGTCTCTTTTTGTGTGTGTGTGTGTGTGTGTGTGTGTGTGTGTGTGTGTGTGTGTGTGGTTGAATAGTATTTTAAACAATGATGCCTGCCATTTTCCCTGTTCCTTCGTGGGAAAACTCTCCCCATTGTCTATGCACAGTACTTCCTTCTCACTATCAGCTTTCCTGATACTCCTACATAGCCTCCGTCTCCACCACTTCCCAGAAAGTACTTTCCTCAGAGCTGCTGACAAGTGACCTCCATGTTGTCAAAGCCAATGGTCACTTTGTATCCTCATCTTCCCCATTCTCTCAGTAGGATTTGGCATGTGTAACTGTATCCTCTTCTTTGAAAAATGCTCTTCCTGGAGTTCTTGAACACTATCTGCTGTGGTCTCCTCCTGCCTTGTAGACACTCCATGTTGGCTTCCTCAGCAGGCTTCCTCTGTCCACATTCAAGCTTAAAGCCCTGCCCATGCCCCCCATCTGGCCTCCTTGCTGTTAACTCTTTTGCTACTTGGTTTCATCTACTTCCCATGACTTCAATTCCATTCACATGCTTTGTGGCTTCCACATATGTATCTCTAACCAGATCTATCAAGATGCAGACCCAGATTTATCTTGCTGGCTCTCAGGTAGACAGACAAAACATAAACATGAAACAACTGCCCCACTGCAGCCTCCACGCACTAAGTTTCTAGACAGGTCCAAGTATGTAGGATCCAAACATCTGAATATGATTAGGGTCAAAATATTCCTCTATTCCCACTGAATTTGATACACAAAAAGTGAAAATGGAACAGAAAAGAGATTACAGATCACCTCCTCCTGCATGCCTCTGAACGCTCAGATTGAATTTCAAGAACTAGGAAGAAATGCACCATCTATCAGATGACTAGGAATCACTGCAGCATCACAAGAAATATAGGAAATCAAGAAAATACCTCTCCTTCAAGGGAAAAGAAAAACTCCTTTTCATCCTCAGACAGTACAATGAAACTCATAGAAATGTCTGATAAAGAATTTAGAATATTCATAGTGACAAAGCTAACAGAGATGGAAGAAAAGAAAGACAATGAACTGCAGAAGAGACAGGAGAAAGGAGTTCCAGGAGGTAAGAACATTCTTGCAAGTTCTAAAAGAAGACATACACACTATAAAAAAGAATCAAATGGACCTGTTAGACATGAAGGCTATAATACAGGAAGTCAAAATCTCCCTTGAAAGTTTTAAAAGCAGACTAGAGCATACAGAAAATCAAATCTCAGGTGTAAAAGATAGAATTGCTGACCTAGAAAAATCCAACACAAAGACTGAGAAAATTTCCCAAAAAAATCATAATAATATATGAGAAATTCTAGATATCATCAAATGTCCAAACATCCAGATAATTGGTATCCCAGAAAGTGAAGAGAATCATTAGGGCATTTAAAATCTATTCTATGAAATCCTGCAAGAAAACTTTCCAAATCTAGATAGGTATTCAAAGATCCAGTCCCAAGAAATACAAAGGACCCCACATGGAATCAACCCAAGAAGAACTTGTGCAAAACACATTATAGCCAGATTGACCCAAATCACAGACAAAGACCAGATATTAAGATTGGCAAGAGAGAAACATCAAGTTACCCACAAAGGATATCCCATCAGGCTAACAGTGGATCTCTCATCGGAAACAATGCAAGTGAGGAAAGAATGGGAAGATATATTCAAAGTGTTATGGGAAAAGCAATTTCAAACAAGAATACTGTACCCAGCAAGATTATCCTCCATATGGGAAGAAAAGACAAGAACATTCTTAGATAAACAAAGCCTGAAAGAATTTACCAGCACCATACCAGATTTCCAAGAAGTTCTCAAGGGAGTGCTATACCAGGAAAATTAAATACAGACAGTATAGTCTAGATGGGAAATCACACTTTGTATGTTGTGATGATGCTCAGGGAATAAATGTAAATTAATTATTTAATTTTAAAAAATGTTTCAGGAGAAAAAAATAAAATATTAAAAATTTAAAAAAAAAATAGAGAATTTACCAAAATCAGCCCAGCTCTCCAAAACATTTTGAAGGGAGTTTTCCTATATCAGGAAAACTAAATGCAGACACACAGAAATAAGAGTTCAATAACAACTAAGAAAATAGCCAACTTAATGGTAGGGACAAGTCTCAAGTTAAATGTTCCAGAATTTAAACAGGAAGACTGGACCACAAAAGAAGATAGATTAAGTACATGAGACTGAACTGCTGAAATAGAATCTTACAACTTTTGACGAAAATATTACTGATTTTCTTCTATGCTTCAAGCTATATAGCATCAGCTATAGGTACTACCTTAGAGTATATTCATTCTACTCAAGAGTTTCACACCTAAAGTCAGACATGTGTTCATGGATATATACATATACCAGCTGAACTTGCTATTGAAAGTAGCTAGATTATTTGGGAAGTTTTGTAAATCAGTGAAATGTGGGGGGAAACTGGAATGGAAGACAACTTTAGACACCTGAGATAGTGTGGGAGGAGGACGGGAAATGGCAGAGGGTGAGAAATAGGAGTAAAATATATATATACATAAATATGAAACTAGAAATAGAAAATTATTGATAACATGTATGATTGAGCCACTGTGCAGTGTATTCTGGATGGGAGATCACATTTTGTGTGCTGTGATGATACTCAAAGAATTAATGTAAATTAATTAATCAATTTTTAAAAATGTTTCACAAGAAAATTAAAGTACACTTGCAACTAGATTCTAGCTTTGTCCATATTTTTAGTTTAGGGTATTTTGTGAATCAATAAAATGTGGGGAAAAAAAGTTTAGTATGGAAGGGAGCGAGGGGAAAGGGGAAGGGAAAAACAGGTAGAAGTATGCTTAATTGATAAAAAAAATAAGAAGCTATTTGTTGATAAGTTATAGAGTAGTATCTTTGGTTTGACTGACATGCATAGTATTTGTGCTGGAAAAAGAAATATTGTATACTTAAAGATGTGATTAAATGTAAGTAAATTAATTCATTTTAAAAATTAAAAATAAATTTCTGACCAAAAAAAAGATGCAGACTCACATGCAACTGCCTACCTCACTTCTTAGATGTATCATCTAATTTAATGTCCCCCTACAAATACGATCCTCCATCAGAACAAGCTTCTACACACTGCCTAGAAGAAATCATTCATTCTATCCCTATCCCTCATTTAACCCATCAAAAAAGTCTCAGCTTTTCTTCCTCCACTCACTCATTTCTAGTTCTACCTTCACCACCCTGCCCACGGCTCCATGACATCTCATCTGTATTACTATAATGGTTTGCATTCATTTAATCCATTCAAACCATGGTAGCCACAAGAATCTTTCAAGAAGGAAATAAAATAATTTTACTCCTCTTCCTAAAATCACTGCAATGTTTCCACTGTACCTAAGATAGAATCTAGAGCACTCTCATGGCCCACAGGTTGCTCACGTGCCACTCCCACTTCCCATGGGGGTCTCTGCCCCTCACTCCAGCAACATGGGCCTCATGGCAATTCTTAGAACTCTCTGAGCTCTTTCCTGCTTCAAGAGCTTTGCACTTGCTCTTCCCTTTGCCTAAAATACTCTTCGCTCCACTTTCCTTCTCATCTTTCAGGACAATAGTAACCTGAGTGTCCCTACCAAGAAATATACCTTAACACTAAGGTACTCTCTCTTCTTAAATATAATACCTAAACTAATATGACTCATTTAATTAAATCTGATTCCAAATAAAGATATTAAATTGCATGTTATAGCCATTAGCATTTTGCTAAAGTGTATAAAATATGTTACATTTAAATTGACCAAAGCCAAAAGGGGATTTAAAATCTTCATTAAAAGGAAAGATTTTTCTCCTTGTAGAACCATTAGCTAACTAGCTAAGTCTATGGTGCCATTTGGAGAAAGAATTAGTTCAAGACCTTAAAGTATTAACCTAAGCAACCAGAATCTTCCAACATTATTGCCTAAAAATGCTGACATGTGAAAGACAGCACCTCCACAAGGCTCTAAAAACCCATCTCTATAAAATACAGATTTTTAATTTTTTCTCCTATAGTGAGAATTTATTTGACCAAGTCATCACAAATCACTCTTGAAATGAATCTGGGTACAAAGTTTAAAATTAATTAATTTGAAAAATAAATGGATTAAACAAATGTGTATTTTGTCTTGTGTCTATTCAAAGTCAGGTATGAGAGTCTTCATGGAGGTAAGGGAGGCAAAAACCATTGCACGGAGTGAAACCAAGTGATCTAAGTTAAATATTCAAATTCATGGTGTAGATTTATGAGCATAATTCTCCATTAAACTATACAAAGTCAAAGATGAGAAAAAAACTTATGAAACATGTCTAGATCTTACTTTTATCCACTTTATCAGACTAAAAAGTTCAATTCATTTTAAATAGAAATAATTAACATTAGGGCATATGTGGAATTAACTAGTACAATCTGTATGAGAAGTCAATTCATGATAAATAATTTCATAAATACACCTGAGAGTTCATATTTTTACTTATTTAATTAATGCACATAGGGTTATTGAATACAAAAAATTATCTTACTTAAGTGTTATAAATTGTACTATAATGAGGTGAAAATATGAATATTATGACAGCAAAAAATGAAAACCATAATTTTGGAAAATGTTTTAATAAAAACTTTGCATTTTCTCTATGCATGATAATTCTTGAGCTAGCATATGATGTGGTGGTTAAAGGTAGCTAGATTCCACATGGCTGATAATGCAGTTCCAGTCCCAGAACTGCTGGCTTAAGAAACACACCAACCACATGTGCATGTGTGCCCAAAATCTCGAAAGGATAAAGAGATGGAGGAGAAGGGATTGTGGCATGACTATCTCTCAAAGAGCGTGCTTTCTCACTTCTCTTTTTCTCTTTCTCTCTCTGTCTCTCACACAGTGAGTGCATGCCCTCTGGCAACTTAAAAAAACAAAAACAGAATTCTTCCAAATAAGAAGTGTATTAAAATTATGTAGTTTTAAAAATAAACATTTATTATATAGTACAATCTAGATATAAATACAGAAGATATAAAAAGTACTACACCGACTTTCTTTGGAATAGGCTTCCTAATAATTATTTTACTTTCAAGTTTAATTTTCTTTCCTCAGTTTAAATAATCTAACTGTACAGGATAAACTATTAATACACAGGATACAAAGTAACATATGCAAGGGAATGGTATAAATAATATTATTCTCTGTTGAGGTTGGCAGGTGGCATGGTGGTTATGGGTGCTGGACTCCTACATGACCAACTATGGTTCAAGTCCTGGACCTGGAGGCTTGTTCTCTCTTCTCTCTTGACAAATTAAAAAATAAATAAATAAATAAAGTAATTCTTTAAAAAAAAAAAAAAGATCATTTATTAAGCAGTTTTGGATACTGATTTCTATCTTTATTTATTATACCTCTATCCAACTCTGAGGGGGTGTTTATGCCTACCTTTGAGCCTGGAGGAGGCGCCAAACCAAGGAACGAATAAATAATATTCTCTTCTTTTGCAGAGAAGAAAGAGTCGAAATCCTTGAAGCAAAGAAAAAGAATGTTTAAACCCACTGCACACTTGTGAGCCAGTATATTTACCTAAATTGATCTTTTTTTATTTATTTGTCATTATATTAGGAGCTAACATGAAAGGTTATCCCAGTTTGCTTTGTCAAAGATGACTAACCTCAAAAGTTAAAAAATCTGTGAACTTTACATTTGTTTTTATCCATTTTCATTATGCCAATACTGTGCAATAAGAATTCTCTCTCTCATGTGCACACATACACGAGTGCATGGGCGCATGCGTGTGCACACACACACACACACACACACACACACATACACAAACACCTGATCATACACAGAAAATAGCTTTTACAAAAAGACACAGTCTAGCTATAATTTGGCACTAAAAAGTTGGACCCTGATGGTTGAAATTGAAACAATATGAGATCTTCCTATTGTTAATAGCAACTCTAAGAGTCTTCATGCATCTCAGGCCTTCCCAATACCAGGAGCCCCAAGATCATGAAGGACTTAGAAGGGGACTTGTTTTAACAGAATAGAAAAACTCTAGAGTGACCTGAGACCTGATAACAGATCAAAATCTGATGCTCAGTGAGACTCCACCCCCATTCCTGGTCTCTCTAAGGTAGGCCCTTCACCAGGTAGGTCCAGCCCTAAACCAACTTTCTAGCAGGGTAGTTGTCCATAGCTCAGAAGAACTTCATTTTCTAGAAGTAAAACATATTGGGGCTGGGATCAGAAGTTGGCATATTGGCCACGTTACTGGACTCCAATATAGTCAACGGCAGTTCGAGTCCCGGACCCAGTGGCTTAAACTCACACAGGGCATGTGTGTGTGCAGGCCCAAGGTTCCTAGAGGAGAAAGGAGGAGAAGGGGTTGCAGGTTGCAGCATGGCTATCCCCCCTGGCGGGTGATTTCTCGCTTTGTGTCTCTCTGTCTCTCTCTGTCTTCCTGGCGAGCACATGCACCTATAGCAAAAAACCTCTCAAAAAAAAGCATATTGGGGCCAGCATGTGGCTTGATGGGTAAGGTGCTGGATTCCCACATTGTCAACTGCTATTCAAGCTCCAGACTCGGCATCTTGAAAATCATGCTAGGTGCAAATGCATGCATGACCAAGATCCTTGGGGAGAAAAGTGGAGAGGAGACTATTTCCTCAGAGGAGGAGGAAGGGTGATTTCTTATTTTTCCTCTCTCTGTCTCTCTCTGGCAAGCACACTCACCCTATGACCAAAAAAAAAAGGAAAAAATTATGTATTCCCTCCCCCAGCCTGCTTATTTATTTACTTCTGTCAGTCTTTTAGGGCATGATTCAATATCAACAGTGTTGCCAAAAGGCTCACAAAGCAACAGGAGTTTGTCTTACCTTGATCAGAACAAGACTCAAGCCAACTAAATCATGTTGCTGCTCGTTCTACTCTCATTATGTGTTAAGAAGATTAAAACTAAATAAGGGCCACAGTTATTGGGAAGAAAATATTCTTACATATTCCTGTGTGTTAACTTTGTGCAAAACTTTATTATTTTCCTATCCATTTCCTGAGTCTCCCAGTGACTAGCTGCATTCTTTTATACTGAATGCATTTTTGTAAGATGCCTCGAATCTTAGTTGAAGAGAATATAACATTATCAGCAAATTGAGGATCTTTGGTATCAGAAACTCTGAGTGATTTTCCCAAGCACTCAATTACTAGGTGTTGTTAAAAGATTTCATGAGAGGGTTAGGCAGTGACATAGTGGTAATACAACTGGAGCCACATGGAAAAGGTCCTGGGATGTGAACCTAGGACGTTCCTGAGATGCCAGATATGTGTATGTGACTGTGATCCAAGCCAGCTGAGACTAGGGGTGAATTATGATATGAAGATCCCAATGGGGTACCTGTCACTTTCTCCTCTCTCTCATTGAAAAAATAAATAAACTTTTTAAATTGTTTGAAGGCCAACTGGAATGCAGAAATAACATGATGATCTGTGATGCTAGACCCACATAGGACCCAGGTATATCCTGAGACTTCTTTTTATATGCACCATGTGCTCATGTGCCCATGATCTGGGCTGGCTGAAAATGGGGTGGATCACAGCAAGAAGAACCTGTTGGAGATGCCAATCTCTCCCTCTCTCTTCCTCATGGAAGAAATAAATAAATAAATAAATAAACTTTTTATGATTAAAAACGTAAGAGAGGCCAGCAGATGGCATAGTGGTTACATTGCTGGGCTTCCATATGGCCGACTATGGAAACTTTTTATGATAAAAACGTAAGAGAGGCCAGCAGATGGCATAGTGGTTACATTGCTGGGCTTCCATATGGCCGACTATGGTTTGAGTACCGGATCTAGTGGCTTCAAACTCACACTGGTGCATGCGCATACATGCCCAAAATCTCAGGAGAACAGGGGACAAGAAATTGCAGAGTGGTCATCCACCCGGCAGATGATTTCTCACTTTTTATCTGTCTCTCTCTGTCTCTCTAGCAAGCCCATATGCCCTATAGCAAAAATCCCTCCAACATTAAATAAATTATAATAAATCAAAAAGGAAGAAAAGAGGGACCAGCAGTTAGCGTAATGGCTGTGTCGCTGGACTCCCACGTAGTCGACCGCGGTTCACGTCCCGGACCCGGAGGCTTAAAACCCACGCCGGGCGCGTGTGCGTGCGTGCCCAAGATCCCGAGAGGAGAATGGAGGAGAAGGGATTGCGGCGTGGCCATCCCCTCTGGGGGGTGATTTCTCGCTTTCTATCTCTCTGTCTCTCTCTGTCTGTCTGGTGAGCGTACGCACCCTATAGTAAAAACCTCTAAAAAAAAAAAGAAGGAAGAAAAGATTACATAAAATAATGCATTAGTAGTAGCATAAACAAGTAAGATGTAATAAATTCATGCTATTTTCTAAAAATTACTTATATAAAACTTTTCTTGTTAGCCAACTATAGGTGTCAAGGCAAGAAAGATTTTCTTCTAGTTGAATGAATTATCTTTTGCTTCAAAACCAGTTTCTTCAGAACTTTAGAGGGTTGACTAATTTCTCTTATTTTTAACATGACGTTAGCAAATACTTACAGGAAATAATTAATATAAAAGAGTGTTTCAACTCCTAGTCTGTTAATATGGCAGGTTAGATGCCCTAAAACATCTCAAAAAGTTTTAAGGGGACCAGCAGTTAGCATAATGGCTATGTCACTGGATTCCCATGTTGCCAACCGTAGTTTGAGTCCTGGACTCAGTAGCTTAAACTCATGCCAGGCGCATGTGTGTGCGTGCCCAAGATCCTGAGAGGAAAATGGAAGAGAAGGGATTGTGGCATGGCCATCCCCCTTGGGGGTGATTTCTCGTTTTTTGTATCTCTGTCTCTCTATCTCTCCCTGTCTTTCTGGCGAGTGCACATGCCCTATAGCAAAAACCTCTCCCAAAAAAAAAAATAAATAAAAGTTTTAAGAAAAAAAAGCAGATTAAGAAAAAAATACATCAGGCCAGCCCTATGGCCTAGTGGTTAAGGGAGCCAAATCCCACATGGCCAACCAGGTGGTTTGAGTCCCAACCCAAGTGGCTTGAAAAACATACCAAGTACATATACATACATATCCAAAATCCCAACAGGTTGGAGAAATGGAGGAGAGATTATAGCATGACCACACTTCATTGGGGGCTACTTTTTTTCTCTCTCTCCATTTGTCTTTCTTTCTCTTTCTTTCTCTCCCTGTTTCTCTCTAATGAGTACACATGCACTCTATCAAAAAGAAAAATTATAAATACATTGCTGATCTGATGAATGCCTTTTGATTATAGTCAAGTAGAGAGCACAAATCCCAATAGGTATACAATGGAATCATCATTCATGCTGAGAGTTTTTCACAAACACAGGAGATCTTTATCTTCTACTTTGATGTCAAAGAGAAATGCAGAGGAAGTAGAGAAAGCCTACAGCCTACTCAAGGTGGTAAGCTTCATAAAAACACATACATAAACATACACACTCCAGAACTCTAAAGGGCTCTACCCTTCAAGTAAGAGTAAGAGAAATTGCCCTGCTGTGCACAGCAGAATGTAGGGACACTTTCTGGATTCAAGTGTAGAATAGAGGGAGAAATATTCTTCTCTGAGTATCACACCTATAACCCAGAGTTCATAAAGATTTGTCACCCAAATTCCTAGACATGTTTGCTCCAGAAAATTGTGAAAGGAAATCATTTTAGCCAGCCTCATGGCACAGTGGATAAGCACTGTGCATTGGGAGATGGACCCCACATGGCCAACAGAAGTTCAAATCTCAGCCCAGCTTGAAAAACATGCCAAAAGTGTATGTATGTGTCTCAATAATCTTGAAATAGTGGAGAAATAGGAGTAAAAGGATTGCAGCATAACCCTGTCCCATTGGAAGGTGCTTTCTCTCTTATCTGTGTCTTACTCTCTTTCTCTAGTGAGTGTACATACCCATTAGTAATTTTTTCTTGAAAAAGAAATCTATTTTTTAGTCCATTTATCTATTTTTTCATGAGCCAGACAGACAGGCATTCCCAACAGAGTCTTCCCACCAGGATCCACTCCCAATCTAGCCAGCCTGGATCACAGACAGATGTACACACATCTGACAAACCCAGAAACTCCTCTATGTGAGTCTAGTGTTATCACCACTTCACCACTATCTGGCCCTTAAAAGGAAATCAATTTAGAGGCCAGCAGGTGCTGTGTTGGTTAAGGCGCTGGACTCCCACATGGCTAACTCTCATTTGAGTCCCCAATCTGGCAGTTTGAAAAATCACACTGGGCACATGTGCATGCACCAAAATCCCAAGAGGAGAATTAAGAAAGGATTGCAGTATGGCCATCTCCCGGGGGAGGGGGGGCGGGGTCATTTCTCACTTTCCTTCTCACTGTCTCTCTCTGGCAAGCACATGCACCCTAT
>NW_006160088.1:80688-86492 GCF_000334495.1 Tupaia belangeri chinensis | reverse complement strand
GGCCCCTGCTGGCAAACCAATTGCCCCATTGGGGGGGGGGGGGACCTTAATAAACAAAAATCCTAAAACAAAAAGAAATAAATTTAATGTGGTTCTAGGTTTTAGAGCTCCCAGAAATCTAAGAAACAAATTTCAGGCCTCAAAGAATATCATCAAATAATTTTTTAAATGAGCAATTTAGATAAAAAATCACTCATTTAAGGGAACCAGCAGTTAGCGTAATGGCTATGTCGCTGGACTCCCACGTAGTCGACCGCGGTTCGTGTCCTGGACCTGGTGGCTTAAAACTCACGCCGGGTGCTTGTGCGTGCGTGCCCAAGATCCCGAGAGGAGAATGGAGGAGAAGGGATTGCGGCGTGACCATCCCCCCTGGGGGGTGATTTCTCACTTTCTGTCTCTATGTCTCTCTCTGTCTGTCTGGCGAGCGCACGCACCCTACAGTGAAAATCTCTCCAAAAAAAAAAAAAATCACTCATTTAAAAAAAAAGCATAAAGAGGCCCTGAGTGAGAGCCAGCAGAATCAGAAATCAAAATCAGATATTGGAATTGTCAGGCAGAGAATATAAAATAGCCACATTTCATATATTTAACAAAATTAAACAGAAGCTTGAAAACTCAAGAAATAAATAAGAAAACTAGAAAGAACAAGCAAGCAAATTTGGAACAGCATCAAAAAGAAGTCTTTAAAGGGTTATTTATTTAATTTTATTTCTTATTTTACGTGTGTGTGTGTACTTTTTTTTTCTTTTTTCTTTTCTTTTACTTTGCTATAGGACACATGCACTCACCAGAAAGAGACAAAGAAAGAGAAAGTGAGAAAGCAAGCTGCCAGGTCTGGTACTCAAAGCAAGTCAACCATGTTGAGTCCAACACCTTAACCACTACACCACCTGCTGGCCCAAAAAGAACTTCAAAAATTTTTTTAAAAATTAATAACTAAAATATAAAACCCAATATGTGGGTTAAACCAACATACCTGAAAAGAAAATTAGCAATTGGAAGATCTATTGAAAAAAAATCACTTAGTTGGGGACAGCAGGTGGCATGGTAGTTAAGGAACTGGACTCCCACATAGCCAGTCATGGTTTAAGTCCCAGACCTGGCAGCTTTCTCTCTCTCTCTCTCTCTCTCTCTCTCTCTCTCTCTGTCTCTCTCTCTTTCTCTCTCTCTCTCATGCGCTGCAACAAATTAAAAGAAAAAATACAAATAATATTAAATAAATAATTTTTAAAAAAGAAATCATTTAGGAAAAAGAGATGGAAAACATGAAAGAAATATGATTACATGAAAACAAGGCAAGAAGGTCTCACAAACATTGTATGAGAGCTCTAAAAGCTAACAGACAATGGGGGGAAGTTATACTCAGAGTAGCTAATAATTTTCTGGCTTTGTTGAATGATACTAATTCTTTGACTCAGGAAGCCTAATAGATAATCCTAAAGCAAGATAAATAAAAGAACTCTGAACCCAGACATATTCTTTTTTTTTTTTTTGAGAGGTTTTTGCTACAGGGCGCATGTGCTCACCAGACAGACAGAGAGAGACAGAAAGCGAGAAATCACTCCCCAAGGGGGATGGTCACACCGCAATCCCTTCTCCTTTCTCCTCTTGGGATCTTGGGCACGCATGCACACGCGTCCAGCGCGGGTTTTAAGCCACCGGGTCCGAGACGCGAACCGCAGTCGACTACATGGGAGTCCAGCGACATAGCCATCACGCTGACTTCTGGTCCCAACCCAGACATATTCTAAAGACATATTATCAAAAGCAAGCCAGAGTGAAAGAGAGAGAAAGGGAGGGAGGGAAAAAGAAATTTTCCCTGCAAAAGAATGTCAGTGAGATTGACAGCTGCCTTCTCAATAACAATATAGAAGTTACAAGGAAACACACACACACACACACTAATTTTAATGTGCTTAGAAAAAAAAATCAATCAAGGATTCTAGATTTTACAAGGAGACACACACACACACACACACTAATTTTAATGTGTTTAGAAAAAAAAATCAATCAAGGATTCTAGATCTAGGGCTGGCAGGTGGCCTGGTAGTTAAAGGCACTGGATTCCCACATGGCCCACCACGGTTCAAGTTCTGAACCTGGCGCCTTGCTTTCTCACTTTCCCTTTGTCTCTCTCTCTCTCTCTATCTCTCTCTGGTCAAATCAAAAATAATAACCAATAGAATTAAATAAATAAACATTTTTTTAAAAAAAGAATTCTAGATCTAGAGAAGTGATTTTTTTTTAAGCATGAGGGTGAAATAAAGACATTTGTCCAGAAAATGTCATTTTGAACAAACTAAAAATTTAAACTGTTTCTGTCATCTAAATACCAGCAAGAGTCTATTATTTAAAATAAAATTATAAGAAGTATTTAGGCAGAAGGAAAATTATTCTGGATGATCTGGAATCAGAAATGACTCAGAGAAGGCCAGCTGGTAGCATGATGGTTAAGGCAGCTAGATCCCACCAGTCCCACACCTGATGACTTGAAAAACACACCGGAAGCATGTACATGCATGTCCAAATCACAAGTGGCAAATTAGGGAGAAGGGATTGTAGCATAGCTCTCTCCAGGGGATATTTTTTCACTTTCCCTCCCTCTTACTCTGTCTCTCTCTCTCTCTGGCAAATGCATGAACCATCTGGCAAATAAAATAATAATAATAATAAATGACTCAGACAATCTGAGATGCAAGAAGGAATAATAAGCAAATACATTAGTGAATATGAGGGTAAATGTAAACAAATACTGATAATAAAAATAGTAAACAGAAATGTCTAATTTGTAGAATGAGATGAGAGAGGAACAGACTAAAATAATAAATTTTTTAAATCCACACATACGTAAATAGGGACAGGGAAATTAGGGTTAAAATGTCTAACAGCCCTTTCAATGTTTGGAACAAGAGTAAAGTTACTGATTATCCTAATTAATCTAAAGTGAAAAGAGAAAGAACTAAGAATAACCAAGAAGAATCAAGAAAAAATTATAAAGCTGTGATCATAAAGACAGTATAACCTTGGGACATAAGTGGATAGACAGGCAGAGAGGATACCAGAAATAAACCCATATACAATATGCAGATAACTATGACAGAGCTGGTAGTATGGTAAGCAGAGAAAAAATTGACTATTTAATAAATGAGATGATTGGCTGCCCCGTCTTAAAGCAATTATATATCTCCATCATACTACTCACCAAAACAATATTACTTTAGGCTCATTTAAAAAAGTAAAAGTGAAGTCAAAATTGTAAAAATTTTAGAAAGCAGTATAGAAGAATATATTTTTTATTTCAGGTTAGTGAAGAGTAAAAAGACAAACTACAAACAGAGAAAATCTCTGCAACACGTACAATCGCAAAAGATTAGCATGTTCTACACTACCTAAAGTGCACATCACAGGAAAAGGCAAAACACAATAGAAAAATGTACAAAGGATCAGAGAACATACAAATAATACATAAGAGGAGTTACTTAGTCTCGTTAGTAATCAGGGAAATGCAAATTAAAGCTATAATGAGTTACCATTACATACCTACCAGGCTCACCAAAATGTCAAAACTGAACAATGCCAGATGTTGGTGAGGATGTAAAACACTGAAAACACTCACCCACCACTGACAGGAGTGCAAACTGGTAGAGTCCTTTAAGAGAAAACTTTGAACTCTCTCCCAGTCAAACACGCCCATAAGGATGACCCAGCAATTCTACTCCTCCCTGCAGGGAACCTCACAGTCCCAGGAGATCTGTCTAGAGCACCTGCTTAGCAGCATTATGTGCAATAGCCAAAATCCAGAACCCACACATCAGGCCTTTGTGGAGTGATGAAAATAAATAAACTGGAACAACTCCAACTAGCATGGATGTGTCTCTAAAATATGTGGGTAAAATAAGCAAGTCAAAGAATACATGGAATATGAATCCATTTATTTAAAACTCAAAAGCAGGCAACACAAAACAATATGTTATGTAATTATGCATACATGGAGGCACAATAAAAGAAAAGAGAGGGAATAGTAAACACAACATTCACTGCGATGGCTAGTTCTGGCACAGAGGGAAGACGAAATAGTCAGGGAGAGGCACACGGGGTCTTCGAAATTCCTGGAAACATGACACTTCTGAAAGCAGATGGTGTGTGCGTGGCTATTCATTATACCACTTCACTTTATATCATTTTTTTTCATATATATTGAAGTAATTTTGAAGAAAATGAAACAGTTGTTCAGAAGCACCCATGTGCAGAGAAGCCCCCTCCCTACCTGAGCAGGTCTGCATCCTGTCCAGCCCTGCAGCCTCCTACCCAGAGCTACTCGCCTCCAGCTGAACAATCACTTCCACTGTTGTGTTCAGGTTCAGGTGTCTTGGTCCAGGCAGGCACCCCAGCCCCTACCTGGCCTAAGATGCACAGATTCCAATTTGTCATCAACACACACATCTGCTACTTCCAGCTCATAGCGCCCTGCCAGGTGGTAACCTGGCTTCCTGTCTGGTGTCTCCTTTCTCTGTCTGATGGTTGTCTGCCATGACTCTCGGGACATCTTCATCTGTCCAGCCTAGTGAAGCAGGAGTTCAAACTGGCACGGGTGTGAGAGTGCTCGCCACTGACCCTGACATCCAATCTGTTTGCTGCCTGGGGCAGAGAGATCTAGCGCTCCTCATGTGGCTTCCTTCCACCTACTGCCATCATCAGTCATGGCCCATGGCTAAGGTTCAGGAATCCTCAGAAACCAGCAAGACAGCCTAAAATAATGCTTACTCTTATAGTACACCTATGCATTTTAATCGTGTGGAAAGGCAACATTGTCTAACTGTTGAAGTTCATGCCATTTTAAATCTACCATTGATTTTAATGTCATTTTATTTCTAGTCATTCAGAACTTTGAAGTCTCCTTTTAATACCTGAGCCTACAACACAAGTCATCATTTTATCTACTTTCTGGAAACAAAGCCCTTTGCTTCATTAATGCACTTTTCTTATATGTCCACAGACTGCAGAAAAGCAAATTGTGCTTATATGAAAAACTACTACTACTTCTCTAAAGTCAGAACTGAAAGGAGTTAAAAAGTTAAACACGGGGCTGGCAGGTGGCATGGTGATTAAGGCACTGGACTCCCACATGACTGACCATGGTTCAAATCCTGGACTTGGCGGCTTGCTTTCTCATTCACACTCTCTCTGATCAAAATTTAAAAAAAAAAAAAAAAAAAAGATAATAAATAAAATAATTTCAAAATATATTATACAAAATAATTTATATACTTATCTCATTAGATCCATGCTTGTAATAGGAAAACAGATCTTAAAAATAAAGTTATTAGGGGGACCAGCAGTTAGCGTAATGGCTATGTCGCTGGACTCCCATGTAGTCGACTGCAGGTCAAGTCCCAGACCCAGTAGCTTAAACTCACGCTGGGCGCATGTGCGTGCGTGCCCAAGATCCCGAGAGGAGAATGGAGAAGGGATTGCAGCGTAGCCATCCCCCCTGGGGGGTGATTTCTCACTTTCTGTCTTCCTGTCTCTCTGTGTCTTTCTGGAGAACACACGTACCCTATAGCAAAAAAAAAATAATGAAGTTATTAGGGCCAGCACATGGCATAGCACTTACATCACTCGACTCCCACATGGCTGACCATGGTTCAAGTTCTCAACCCAGTGGCTTGAAACTCACTCTGGACACAAGTGCATGTGCACACAAGATCCCAGGAGGAGAATGGAGGAGAAGGGATTGTGATTGTCATCTCCCTGGGGGAGGGAGTGATTTCTCACTTTCTTTCTCACTTTCTCTGTCTCTTTCT